>NC_050573.1:200099017-200149017 GCF_011100635.1 Trichosurus vulpecula
CATTTTTCAAAGGCTAACCAGGGCTACTTCTACCTTGAAATCTTCCCTGGCTACTTTAGCCTTCATCATTCTATGATTCTGTGCTAGGCAGCAAGGTGGTGCAATGGATAAAATCTGGAACTTGGAGTCAGGAAGAGCAGAGTTCAAATCCTGCCTCAGTTTACCTACTAGGCGTGTGACTGAATTCCCCAGATTCAGACAGCTACCAAGTATCAGAGGCAAATCTTGAACTCCTTCCTCGCTCCAAGACTGGCTTACTATCCTTTATACCGTACTACCTCTCTGAACTGTTGACTTTTTTCATATACTTAAAGAAAAGGTCATTGTTTTACACGCTATGTCTTTAACCTCTAAAGGATAGAGTTTTATAAGTTACAGAGAAGCTACCTTATTAGGATCTACTGAAAATAAGTCTTTTGAGAAATTACTGCTCTTATATTTTTACATTATAACCATTTCCACTTCATGAGAAATCTCTCGTAACAAGGCAGAAGAGTTAAGTAAAACTAATAATGCAATGACCTCCTCTGAAGGTGATGCGACTTTTCACATCTGCTGCATCCCCCACCTATTATTTAACTGAATAGAAATGTATTTTCTCACTTTCCCAATCCCCACACCATTGAAAAAGAAAATAAAAAACAAATTTCTTGTAACAAATATGTACAGTCAGGGAAATTAAATTCCTTCAAGACCTATGTGTGAATATACATATGTCTCCTGCAGTATTTAAAATCTGTCATGTCTCTGTAACAATATCATATTTCATCTTCGGTCCTTTGAGATTAGTCTTTAAGAAGGTCATGGAGCACAGTGAATAGTATTGGGCTTGGAACAGGAAATTTTGGAATCCCATCTCTGCCACCCTAGTTGTGTGAACCAATGATTTTTGTTTCATCATTTTCCCAAACAACCCCCTAGCACTTATCTACTAATAGGAGTTCTCAATAACATTTTCTTTCATCATTCTTTTCCTGAATAGAAATATTTTCTAATTGTCTTAAGTAGAAACAATTAACAACCAATTCTTGCTTTTTCCTTTTCTTCTAGCGTATGGATTTTCTTTATTGGTTTCCTCCAAAAAAGAAAAAGAAATAAAATTCATTAACTCTCTTAACCCATTAAATATTCAGTTTTACTTTTGGGGATGCCTTCATAATTGGACTTGAATTCCCATTCTTTTGTTCAACCAGACTGGGGTCAGGCTATAGGAAAAGATCTGTGTCTTGACTCATTTCAACAGTTTCAAACTTATACAATGTGCAAGGCAATATCTGGTTCCTAAGGACCCTTTCTGGGGATCTTTTCTTCAGAGACATGTTTCTTGAGAGGGCCCTTCAACTAAAACACTAAGTTCTAAGTACATCTCATCTGTCTTTTTAATATCAAAATGTTTTATTTCCCCATAACGAATTCAGGTCATTCCATTTTAAAGGGCTCTGCCTCTAAACACGATGAAATTTTGTTGTTGTTGCTGTTGTTAATAAATACAACACACACAAATCCTATCTCCTCCAATAAATATTAGAAAAGTTCTGCTCTCAGTTCATTAGGGAAAACCTAAATAAAACTCAATAATTTTAACAATGAGGAATTGTGTTAGGGAAGCAATATATGTTTTTAATTATTACTCTAAATTAGCTGGAATTCAATACAATCTTTGGCATACCACATAGGGAATACTTATTAACGAAAGAACAAGTGAAGCTCTTTTAATCAATAGCTGTGGTGGGGTAGAGTGATATGTCCCTTCAGAATGCCCGTATTTTAAAGAAGAAAATACATAATTTCTACTTACTGATTTGACTTTGGACAGTTATTAGACAATATGCATTGAACAGTATATCCTAATTTAAGATTGACTGCACTTTAACATGACTATACGGTTTTAGAAATCAGCACATTGTAACACTTTCTCTTCCAGACTTCTATAATATTGTTAAATTTTATTGCTTTGTGTATAAAACCATAGAAAAAGACACACCATATTGATATAGCATAAAAAGTTCCTCCTACCCACTCTCCCCACCCTTCCTTATCAACCCTTTCCCAAATTAACTAATCTTCGCAATCTTGTTTAAAATGCCAGAAAAAAAGAGTAAATGTCAGTTTCTGATATTTGATACTTAAAATGTGATTTAAACACCAAACTATCTCTTCTTTTCACACTTCTCTGTGTGTTAGGAAGTGGCATAATGTGGAGTTAATAGGCATACTCCATGGCTGCCCTTTTTGTTAGTAAGACATTTTTTGGCTTTAAAGTAATAAATCATAAAAACTTTCCTATTTCCAACATTTTAAGATAATGGTGTAGGGAATCAAATCGATTTAGGTTTCTCAACACAGGTTCCAATCTTTTTAACCAGGAACAAACAGGCTGTCCTTGTCAAATCATTTCAACGTGAAGCAAATGAAAATGTATTATCTTATGAAGACCATCTCTGTCTTTTCCCAGGATTCTTTGACAAGTTCACTAGGATGTCCACACACTGACTGCAATTATATTCACTGGCACTTATTTGGTTAGTCCAGATTTTGTTGTTAGAATGTCAAAATTAAATATTGTGGTAACCAAAGCAAACGTGCCTGGCACTGGCTCCACGGACAATAGATATAGATGACCATACATGTTTGTTTTTTCATTATTTTTCTCATAGAGGAGGATGAAGGGGGAGGACAGATTTCTTACGATTTTAACAATCTAGAGAATGGTTGTCAAAATTCCTCTACCAATCTTTAGTACAAAATGGGAGGAAGTTATTCTTCAAAAGTGATACCACCACACATGTCATGACATAGGTATGCAACTTCCATTACCCAACAATTCAATGGGCGGCATGTAGCTGATGACCTGGAAGAACAGTGAAGTATAGACTCTGATTGAAGGCCCCCAAATTCACCCAGGACTCAAACTTAAGTGGAGTTTTTAGACAAAGAGTTGTGGCAGGAATACATTGTTGTGCGACCAGTGGGGTAAGACAGTGGAGTATGGTGGTAAAATGAGAATATACTCTTAATTACCCAAGGAGATAATAAGAAAGAGGGGCAGGAGCCATGAAACAACTTTAATTGTGGCACAGCCTAACAGAGGCTGAGGGCATGAGGGTCTGGAGAGACCCTGGACTCTACGTCACTTAAGCTTTAATATATGTGAATCCTGGGGGCTGGGGTCAAAGCAATCAGACCAGTTTTATACCCACACACACACACGCACACACACACACACTGACACACACACCAGGTGCTTGGGGCACTGAGAGATTGAGTGACTTGCCCATGGTCTCAATGCTAATAGATGTCTGAGGCTGAACTTGAACCCAGATTTTCTTGACACCCAAGCCTGTCCCTCTGTTACTCCATGCTGCTTCTCTATATGTACAACTGTTATATTTAGGATGAAACACCAAGAGCAGGAAGAGTCCTTAGAGATTATTTCATTCAATCCTTCTCATTTTATAGATAAGGAATCTGAGGCCTCAAAATGAGAAGATGCCCAAGGTCACAAAAGTAATGTAGTAAGTAGTGAAATTGGGATTCAAACCAAAGGCCTCTGACTCCACATCTTCATCACTGCACACCATGTTGGTTCTCCCCAAAGAAGCTGGAGTGAGCCTATTCTTAATATAGTTTTTCTAGTTGAAGTTCCAAATATTTATATAAAATTTCCAATAGCCTATAGATGTATGTCAGGCAGAGAAGTGCACATAAGAAATTCTAAAGGTCTTTCCTAATGAAAATGTGTTTCTGTGTCTTGACATGTGCTTTTTACAGTCCCATGCACTGGCCTTTTAAAAAGAAATTAATGGAATAACTGAAGCAGGGATGGGGAACCAGAGGCCTGGAGGCAACGTGTGGCCTTCTAGGTCCTCAAGTGAGACCCTTTGACTGAATCCAAACTTCTTGAAGATTCTCACAAAGGGCCACACTTGAGGACCTAGAAGGCTACATGCGGCCTCCAGGCCTCAGGTTCCCCACCCTTTACCCAAAGCAAAACAAAAAACAACCCAACTAAATGATACCAAGAAATGAAAGTATTGTGAAAGAAAATATTCCTAATTATATTTCATGTAATCATGCTGTTTATTAAGAGGAAAATGTATAGGAGATGGATATATGATCATTTCATAGCATTCCCCATGCCCCATCTCTAGGAGGTCTGTGTACACAAAGATAAATGTGACCCACTGAGCAAAACTACTGCTACCATTAGCATAGTTGTAGAGAAAAGCTGAGCCAGGCACAGCACACACACACATACTCACTCTCTCTCGCTCACTCCCTCCCTCTCTCTCCACTGGTTTATAACTCACTTCAAACTGCAGTCACACAGGACCTAAGCCACTCCATTGTTTTCTTCAATTAGTTAATAAATGTAGAGTTTTGATGGATGGCAGCCAGTAGACTTCCTTTATAATGAGCAGTGGTTCAAAAGATCAGTCAAATGCTGACACCTATCTTGTGGAAAGCTCCTTTTTAGAGTGCTTAATTGTAACATATTGCTGCTCTTATTTTAAAGTAATAACTCATTATGGAATAGGATTTTCAAATAAGCCCTAATAATTCTGTTATGTCCGCCATGATTTTCCAGCATTAGCTAATGAAGTGTCCCATCATTTATCAGTAAATATCCACTAATGTGGCACAGTGAATCCTTTGACAGTGTTATTTGTGCCAGCTTCTGAGATCCAGCACAGGCACAATTAATATCATTGGAATCAGTGATTCGGAAACCCACTTTTTGCCACTAATCCTAATCTTCCCTGGGAATGAAATCATTTGACAAGTTGATACTGCAGTCTCATTTTTCACTTGCTTTATCAGCCACTGGCTTTAAATGACATACATATCTAAAAGAGGAATAGTGCCTCACTAAAAGTCAAGATATGTTTAGGTCCAAACCTACCAGTATAATTCCATCTGAGATTGTCTTTGCTGAGTCCTTCCTGTATAAGACCTAATGCATACTGCTTGGGTTACTGCCAGTACTTTAACCTAAAGCGATTCATGTCCCTCCCCCACCCCCCCAACCATTTTTCCTGATTCATGTGTCACACTTCACCCAGCTCTGATACCATTTGTAGAACTGTCTCAAATATAATTTCTTTCCATCAGAAAGAACTAAAGTCTCACATAGTATCTATTTGCTTACCTTGCTTTTCTTCTTTTGGGGGGAGGGAGGGAGGAGATTCTAGGTTCATCTTTCCTAAAAGGCAACCAATGATCTAAAAATGCATTAACTTATGAAATGAAATTAAAAATATTTTATCCCAACAGATCAAATTTCAATATGTCTACACACATATACACACAGTTGTCTAGACCCATGATTTTATCTGTATAGGGAAATTCTAAGCAGGAAATACCCTCTACCAATATAGGTCAGTATCTCTTTTGTAACACAATCCTAAAGATTTTCTTGAAGCACTGAGAAGTTTTGAAGGTGCTTAGGGTCAAGCAGCTAGTATGTGTCAAAAGGTGGACTCAAGTCTTCCTGATTGAGTCTAGCTCTTCAATTCTATTTATAACAGTGTCTCTGTCTCTGTCTCTACCTCTATCTCTGTCTCTGTCACCATGTATTTGTCTCTGCTTCTATGTCTGTCATCTGTATGTCTCCATCTCCGCCTCTATGTGTCTCTCCATCCCTCTCCCTCCCTCTCCTCCTTTCTTCTTCCTTTACTTCTCCTTCTCTCTCCTCTTCCTTTTCCTCCCCTTTCTCCCTTCCTCTCCCTCTTCCTTTCCTCCTCCTCTCACGCTGTCTCTCTCCTTTCTTCCCCTCCATTCCTTCCCTCTTCTCTTTCTCTCCCTCCTTCTCCCTTTCTCTTCCTCCTTCTCCTTTCCTCTTCCTCTCACCCTCTCCCTGTTTCTCCCCACTCCCTTCTTCTCCCTCTCCTCTCCCTTATTCTCTCGCCCTCCCCCTTCTCCATCCCTTTCCCTCTCTCCCTCTCACTCCCTCTCTTCCTCTCCTCCCTCTCTCTCCATTGCCCTCTCTCTTTCTCTCTCCATCACCATTCCTCTTCTCCTTCCCTCTCTCCCATCTCTTCCTCTCCTTTTCCCTCCCCTTTCCCTCCTCCATCCATCCTTCTCTCCCTCTCCCTCCCTCCTCCCTCTGATAAAAACTCTCTCTCCCTATACTTATAGTGACTGGACTATAGTTCCATTTGTATAGTGTACTCTTAGGTTAAAAAACCTACCAAACCACCTCTACCAATTCAGGTCAGCATTTTCTCTGCAATACATAGTTTTTAGAGAAAGGCTTAGAGCACTAAGATGTTAAATGACTTGCCCAGGGTCCCATAATCACTATGTGTGACACTATGTGTCAGAGTCTATCTTGAGAGTAGGCTGTCCTCCCTATCTACTACACCACACTTCCTCCTCTCCTCATGCTGTATTTCATTTTAACAAACTCATGAACAACCTTTTTAACTTTGCTTCTAAATTCACTATATTCTCACATTACAAGATAAGAGACATTTCACAATTACTTTGCAAAATCATCTATCCCTATGCCCTCTTAATCAGCTTGGCTGGTGGGGGGAGTGGGGTGGCATGGAGTGGGGGAGGGGAGGTCGAATTACCTCTAAGTTTCTCGGCATCTTCCTGAGTCTATGTATTTATCAGCAATCACTCTTACAAACAGGTGTGAACTCCTAAAGCAGTACTCCCAGCCTGTATCAGCACAACTTGCAGATACTGTCAGTGTGGTTGCTATGACACTATTACTGTTACACGAATGCAGAATCTCAGAGCTGAAGGGAGGCTCAATAAGACAGTTTGACTGTTCTCTTTCACATTCCTCATCTGCAAGACCATTTTACCATTTCCGTCCAACTTATAGTCCTCTTAGGACACTCCATCTATGTTAATAATACCCACCTAGGTCAATTGGTACTTAGAGAAGCAGCACCCCCTGTCAGTCATTATGAGAAATCAGTACCTTGGGAATTAATTCAGTACAGCAGTAATTGGTAGTGGAATCAAATGAAGTGCTGAATAGGTAGGAATAGGTGAATTGCACATTAAATTTCCTGGATATAGCATTGATAATCAGCCAATATTCAAATAATATTCTTTTCAACGGGAATAGATTTGAGAAATTAAAGCAGGATCCCGTGAAAGCTAGCTAACTTTCTGAGGCAATAGGAATGGACAGACTGATTTTGTACTATTGTAGATCACCAGGGCTTCCAGAGTTAGATAGGTCAAAGATGTAACTGTTACTTCTCAGATTTCTTTATTTTTTTGCCAACCCACATCTTTACTGTAGATGAATAGATAGGAAAATATAATCATAAGCCAGGGCTTGCTGGAGCCAATTCAAAAAGGGCTCTTGAGAGCTAATTGTCAAATATTCAGTGACTGTTTACACCTCGGGAATGAGCAAATGCTACGCAGCAAGGATTGATTTATTATTTTGTTGACCGCCTAGATCTCAGAAAATGATAAAGAGAAAAATGTTAATAATAATTGCAGATTATATTTAAAAGCAGCATGTGCAGTTTTTATTTTCTGAGAGCTGGTTGTAAACCCTGGCTTATATGATAGGGGTGGGGGAAAGGGAAGGGGAAGAAACCTCAGAAGTCATTACCAATACCTTTCTTTTACAGACAAGAAAACAAAGTTTCACAGAGATTTAGTCATTTGCCCAAGTTCACAAAGGCAGAGCCAAATTTGGATCTCCTCCTCTGATTCTTTTACACTGTACTTTGAGAACACCAGCAGCTTTCTTTAAAGTGTCGTCATTATATTTCTATGACAAATTTTCTATCGTATTTTCTACTATTTCAGTTTTCTTGTACCACTACTGGTGTGGGTAGTTTGCTACAGGGTGTAGATAAGTCACGAAAATTTTAAAAAACAGCTACAAAGATGGCACTTTTTCAAGGTGCCTCTTGAAGTATTCAAGAGATGTGTTGAAACTAGGAATGCGAAAGGAGTTCTCCAAGATCTAATTTATGGTTACAGTCTTTTCTTAATATTTGAGCAAATGTAGCAAAAAATATGAATAATCAGAATAATGGACTCAGAAACTTCACTAGGTTAAGCAGCTAGTGAAGTAAGTATATAAGTGAATTCCCAACCATGACCGAATCCTCTGAGGAAGTCTGGGTGATAGCTGTGTAGGCAAAATTCAAACACGTAGAAATCTGGGACTCCCACCCCAAACAAAACTGTCTTTAAGGATTTGAATTATAATACAAATTCCATCAAGCAGCTAGTTGGTGCAGTGAGTAGAGCACGAGGCCTGGCATCTGAAATTCATCTTCGTGAGTTCAAATCTAGTCTAGCTGTATGACCCTGGACAAGTCACTTCACCCTCCATTTGCTTCTGTTTCCTCATTTGTAAAATGAGCTACAGAAAGAAATGGCAAACCACTCCAGCATATCTGCCAAGAAAACTCCAAATGGGGTCATGAAGGTTCGGATGGCTAAAAAGCAACTCAACAACAAACTCCATCTCCTCTGTCCTTTTCCTCTTTGCCACTGACAGACCTACTCTAGTGAAGACAAGGCCTTCCCATCCTTTATCTCCCTAAAAACCACCACCACTACCACCTACACATACACACACACACACACACACACACACACACACACACACACACACGGTAATGCATAGCAGCAGCTAAACTTAATTAAAAATGAAACTGAATAATGAAATCAGTTTTTTCCCCACCAAGGCATTATTGGAAAAGACAAAATTAAAAATGAAATATAAATACCCAATCAATGTTAAAAATAATGGGCTGTGATACCACCTGAAAGCAATGCTATGTGATCAGTTGGAACACGGTTCTGCACAAAGTCATGTTTTTGTAATGTTTCTAGCCTTCCTGCAACAGAAATAACAGGCTTATTAATTCGACAAGAAAAATAGCAGTTGAAGACATAGACTATCTCCCCAATCACATTCTTTGAAAAAGGAAGAACAGAAAGGAAAAGTTGAATGTCTGATAAGGTTTTCCACAATTCCTGCCATTTAAAAAATCATATCTAATGGAAATATACAGTCAGCATCAAGGAATAAACATTTTAAAAAGAATAAGACCTTTCTAAGCTGCAAAATTCATTGGGGTGGAAAGTCCATTTGTTTATATTATTATGTGTCTACATCTCTGGCCCTGCACACACTACTACCCCGTTAGCCCAGGCACAGTCTAGCAGAAGATTAATATTTCAGAACTTGTCATGGGCAGTTTCACTTGACTCTGTCACTGCCTATGTCTGACAAGCTATTTATCATGTTGCTAAGTGTCAGCATTAAATTATCCCCGCTGTTATGACAGCAACATTATTCATCAGGATTACAGCCTCAATACAAGGCTGCTTACAGCTGTTCCTGTCTTCTTTTTCTTCTTCCTTGGAGGTGTATTGATCTCTGCACTTTCTATTATAAAAAAGGTGGTGGCAGAGATGGGGCCAATGGACATGAAAATTCTCATCCTGCATGTAAATGGTTTTCCTGTGTTCTGGTATCACCGAATCTGATTCTAGCTCCCACATGCTACAGTCCCTTAACTTACTGGTGTTACAAGACTAATAGAACCTCAAGAAGAAAGAAGTTACTTAGGGTATGTCAAAATTATATTTGAATCTTAATGCCTATTATGAATCTGATCACTGTGTGTCCCTTCTACCTAAGTCTTTGAAATTGGGGAAAAGCAATGGATTTGGAATCATTGGATTTGGTACGTGGCTGAGATCCTTAACTTTACTATTTATTACCCTGGACACTTCTCTGGGCCTCAATTTCCTCCACTCTAAAATCAAGGGATTGAACCAGATGACCTCTGAGTTCCCTCTCAACTCTAGTTCTATGAGCCTCTGACATGTTCTTCCTTCCCTGACTTTCACAAATAATTGCTAACTCAAGAACACCATGCTGCTGGCTAAAACTTCTGTTTTTTTTTTATTTGCTTGATATGTCTGTCTGACCATAGTCAGGGAGAGAATGGTGAGTACAGGGAGAACAAAATGGTAGGAGGCATAGAACTCTAAACTCGATTTATCTTTGTTCTCGTCACATATAAATCGTGGATGCACTCAAGACACTCACATCTGCTGCCCTGCCTGGTTTACAACTCATCATTTCCAAACTCATCACCATGATGCTAACTGAAGCCTGGAATGACACTGTATCACTCACGCAGCCTCCTCTCCTCTCTGATTGGAGGGCTATAGAGTGGAGTACCAAACTCTCCCCAATGCCTTTCTTGGCAGACTCTCATCTGGACTCTCATCTCATTTTACTTGCATCTGCTGCCCTGTCTGGTTTCATCTCCACAGAACAAGATTCCCTCATACTAGTTATCCTTTGTGTCCTTCCCTACCCTGCTTTCTTGCCACCTTTTTAGTGTTATCGCCCACTTTAGATTGTAGTCTCCTTGAGGGCAGGGAATAGCTTTCTTTTTATTAATTATATCTCCAGTACTTAGCACAGTGTCTAGCACATAGTAGGTGCTTAAAAAAAGTCTGGATTGGATGGGATGTTCTTGAATAATTTCTATCCTCTCACAGTCTTGATATTTTATGTGATCAATTCTCTATTTCCCACTTGTCCTCATTCTTTTCATATCCTAATTCTCCATCCTGAATCACCATTACCTTCTCTGTTTTTTTCTAAGCCAAGGACCATGTGGATTCAGTCCATTACAAATTCATATTATCCAAACTTAATTGAGCTCTCACTATTACGTGGCAATCTTTTTTCTCCATCTTTCATTTTCTCCCTAATCTCACTCTCCACAGCAGCTATTCCAAACCTTTTCCTCTCTCTGCAAGTCTCCAATTCCACATGTACACACACACAGACAGACAGACACACACACACACACACACACACGCACACACACACACACACACACAGAATACACCATCTCAGAAGATCAGAAGATGACCTAGCTTCCTAAGAAGACTGAGACTTTCTGTCATGACTGTCTTCACTCCTCCATTACACCTTAAAACTCTCCATCTCTTCAAAATCTTCTATTCCATTATTTCAGTCTGGAGAGATGAGGTAAAGCACTTCCTTTCCGAGGACAACTATTCTATTTCTATCCTTTATTTCATTGTTTCCTGCTTCCTGCATGAGGTTGCTCAACTGACTCTCCTTTCTCTCTCCATCTTTAAACTTCCTTAGTTACTTCCTTCCCCAGTCACTATAAACATATTCATGTCCCCCCTACCATTAAAAAAAAACTCTCCTTAACAGGGTCATCTTCTAAAGCTATCACTCTGTGTCTTTCCTACTTCATTTTTTTCTGATATTCTCTTAATATTCATCCTTCTTGATCTATTCAAAACCCCTAATACTGCCAACCATCTTATTATTGACACTCTCTTCTTTCTGTGTTTTCACTATATTTCTCCTGGTTGTCCTACGTATTGGATCACTCCTTTTCAGTCTGCTTTGCTGGCTTTTCATCCAGATCACACTCACCAACCAGTGACATGCCCAAGGCTCAATCCTGGGTCCTCTTTTCTTCTCCTCACGTGCTATTTTGCTTGTTTAGTTATCATCTCTTTACTGATAATTCCAAGATCTATTTATCAGCCTTGACTTCTCTCCTAACCTCTAGTCTTACCTCTCCAATTACTTATTGGACCTCTCATGGATGTGAGGTACCTATGGATATCCCATAGGTAACTCAAAATCAACATGCCCAAAACTGAACTTAGTATCTTCTCCTCTCCCTACCAAATCTCCCCCATTTCCACCTTTTCCGTTACTTTGGAGGTTATCACCATCCTCCCAGTAACGTAGGCTCACAACGGGTGTCATTTTTGACTCCCCATTCTCTCTTGTCGTACATATCCTCTTCTTTTTTCCGATAACTGCCACCATCCTGCTGTAGGCCCTTATGACCTCACATCGCTGTTGCAGCAGTCAGCCACCTCAAGTCTCTCCAAACTGCAGTCCATAATCTACTCAGCAGTCAAATTGATCTCACTAATGCAGAGGTCTGACCATGTCATCCCCCTCCCACAATTCAATAAATTCCATAAACTCTAGTGGCTCCCTGTTACCTCTAGGATCAAATATAACATTCTGTTTGGTTTTTAAGGCCCTTTATAACCTAGCCCCTTCCTACTTTTCCAATCTTCTTACTTCTTTGTACTCTACAATCTATTGGCACTGGCCTCCTTTCTGTTCCTAGAAGGAAATGCTCCATTTCCCAGATACATACACAAATGCCTGGAATATTAGACCTTCTCAACGCTGACTCTTGGCATCCCTGGCTTCCTTCATATTTCAGCTAAAATCCTATATTCTGCATTTTTGCCTTTCTTGATACTTCTTAATATTAGCGCATTCCTTCAAACATTAAAGTAGATTTCATTATAGATCTCTCTCTCTCTCTCTCTCTCTCTCTCTCTCTCTCTCTCTCTCCCCCTCCCCCTCCTTCCCTCCCTCCCTCTCTCTGTATAGCTTATATATAATTGTTTGTATGTTGCCTCCCCCATTATAGTATGAACTCTTTGAAAATAGAGACCCCCCTTTTTTTTCCTTTACAATCTCCAGCATTTGACACAATGCCTGGCATACAATGGGTGTTTAATAAATGCTTGTAGATCTGACTTGACTTTACCTCAAAACTCTTAGAAAAGTAATCTATGCCTGATAGCTCCACTTCTTTTCCTTCTATTACTTCCTAGAAATACTTACACTATCTCTCTAAGAGGATAAAATTTTGTATTTGGTAAATCCAGTTGTACTTTATCTTCCTTTACCTTTCTGCAGTATTTAAAACTCTTGACCACTTCCTCCTATCTATATGACCAATTTTTCTCAGTTTCCTTCAAATCCATCCTCTTTCTAAATAGGGATGTCTCCCAAAGATCTGTCTGAGGTCCTCTTTCATTTCCTGCCTGCATCCCATCCCTCGGTAATCTCATCTACTCTCATGGCTCCTAGGGCTATGACTCCAATATCTACATATGCAGTCCCAATCTCTCCTCTGACCATTAGTTCTACATTTCCTGAATGTCCTATTGACATTTCAAGCACAACATATCTGAAGTTGCAGTGCAGCATCAGAGATAGTGAGTCCTGGACTCCAAGTCAAGAGATCTGGGTTTGATTTCCAGTGTAGCTCATTACTGAGACAACCAGGTGGTGCAACGGATAGAGTACTGGGCCTGAAGTCAGGAAGACTCATCTGCCTGATTTCAAATCCAGCCTCAGACACTTACTAGCTGTGTGACCCTGGGCAAGCCACTTAACCCTGCTTGCCTCAGTTCCTCATCTGTAAAATGAGCTGGAGAAGAAAATGGCAAACCACTCCAGTATTTCTGCCAAGAAAACCGCAAATAAGGTCACAAAGAGTGAGAGGTAATTGAAACGACTGAACAACAACAAGCTATTCAGTATTGGTCCTGTGGCCCAGGTCAAGATAAAAGATACTTATTTTCAGCATTTGTATAATGGGCATAACAATAATTCACAGGATTGTTACAAGGAAAGTATTTTACAAAGCTTATAACCACATATAAATGTGAAATGCTCCTATTAGTCTTCCCAAAACCCTCCTCTTTCCTAAATTTCCCCATTACTTAAGTGAAAACTGCCACTGTCCCAATCACCTTTAGTTTATTTGCAATCTCAGGGTCACCTTTGACTCTGTACTCTCTGTTACCCTCCCATATCATATCGCATAATTTTCCAAGTTCTATTGACTCTAACTCTTGCACCTTCCTCTTTCTCTCCACTCCGGGGCCTATACTCCAATTCAATTCCTTCCCCCTCCCCACCCCCCCCCCGTGTTCATTTGTCCATTTGTTTGTTACTTCTCTTCCTTTCTTACAGGATAAAGGTCCTTGAGTTTAGAGGTATTGCCTTATTTATCATCGTATCTATTCTAGATTAGGCCATCTAATATGAAAGGTATTTAATCACTGTTTATGAGCTAATAGTTGTGAAAACAAATCAAAATTGAGTCTAAATTTTAGACTAAAATTTATGCCTTTCAAAGGTATCATAAAGTAATTGGCTCATTGTATATTTTTCCTGGTTTAACAAGAGTCAGAAGTAGCTTGATATTTTTATCATTATGAGCCTTTCTTCAAAGAGCATTAAAAAGCATTTGTTCTAGAAGAATGCTATAGGGTGTGATTTTTTTCTCAGGCACTTTGAACTAATTGAAAATTGAATCTGCATGATACAATTAATTCTTATTACTCAGAATGATATTGTTTTCCAGACAACCGTGTATTCGTACAAAATACATCACGTGCTATGGATCTATCTCTCTCAAATCTCAGTTTCTCTGAAAGGTTTGGTCCTCAGAAAGAAGATACAATGCTCCTACTCAGAGTTCTAGAGGACTCTGAGGGTACTGAGGGATGGTTTTTTAACGTCATCGCTCATGAGCCCCAACTGGTGCGGCATCCCTTCCCCACCACTGATTATCAATTGATAACAATAAGCCAGCCAGGCTTTATTAGTTTTTAGCTAGGAATATTTACTATGGCAGCATAGCAAGAGCAAATATTTACTAAAGTAGTATAGATGGCCTACAGTCTTTTGACGCAGTCTTTTATAAGTACATACAGATTTCAGGTAAAAGTAGGCTCAGGCTTAATGCATATATGGCAAAGTAGGTAGCTTACAGGATCCCTAGGGGCAGCGTATTAAGTTAGTTTTAAAATGTTATATTATCTGTATGTGTTATTGTTTAAATAATTTCTAAAATAAATTTTAATCTGGACCTAGAGGTTTTTGGTAGTGTTATGGACTACATGTGGCCACAGGCTGTGTGCCTGGCACCTCTGCTCAAGATGATATCCCTTGATATCCCTTGACATGGTATAGCTTTTCTACTTCACTCTTTGTAGAGTCCTGAAGCTAACTTCCCTTCATGTATCTAGTTTGTCTTTGCTACCAATACAGGTATTACTGCCATTCATTACTTTTTCTCAGATGCTAGTGGAATGCTTATGAGAAGTCTAAATTCACCAACCCTCTGAAGGTCAAGTGGAGTGGTGCAAGTGGGAAAGGGTACCCTCTCTATTACAAAGTATGGAGCTTAAACGTTTTTTCTAGACAGAATTTCTGTTATTTAACTAGTACTTCTTCAGAGTCAAATCATTGAAACTATCTCTAGCTCTCATTTAATCTTAAAATAGGAAGCATTTTAATAGGGATGCAGAACTACTTATTGACTTTTTTGCAAGGTAAATCCCACTTGATAAAAGATTACCCATTTGGTGATAACTATTTCTACTTTCATTAAATATTAATTAACGGAAATGTTTTTCTCATCACTGGCAGTAAGAATGTTCCAATTATCAAAATTAGAAGTAAATTATAAAATCATAATCTTGATATCATAAAGATGTCAAGTTGGAGTAGTAAGGGCTATATTTAATCAATATGTGGCTAGAGAGAAGACTGATATAGAGAATTATCTACTCCAACTCTTGAAACTTGAGCAATAGGCCTGAATGCTTGACTAAATTTATACTTCAAAGAAACAGGACACATATAAATGTAAGATTGTGGAAGCAAATATAACCTCCCTGTCCCCTGACCCCCAGCCAATATTTTATCATTCTATCATTCTACATTTGTTATAAATAACCCAGCTCCCGGTGTGCAGATGAAGCATTTGTAAAATTTTGTCTGCAAAGGATAAAGTCCTAGGAAAACTTACATTTTAATGCATCTACTACTGATGTCCTTCTAGTAACTGGTTTACAAGGACATGCGCAAAGACTTTCTTAAGAACTTTGGATTTGATTGTGAGACATGGGAGACACTGGCACAGGACTACCCAGAAAGGTATGCCTGAATAAAAGAGGCGCTGTGTTGTATGTGCAAAGGAAAATTGCAGTAGCTCATAAAAAAAGGCTTTGCTAAGAAAACCCCTCCACAGACAGTATTCATGTGCTAGGGTCCACACGGTCTTGAAGAGTCAATCAGACACAAATGAATGACTGAACAACAACAACAAAGTGGGATCTGGAAGCCAATCCTGAGTTTTGACCAAATTGCCAGAAGTTAGCAGTAAGATGTTGAAATTGGACAGACAGGTCCTAGTTGCCAATCTTCTCCAAGTGGGTGGCAAGGCAATGATATGAACAGTTAGGTAAGATTTACTCTAATCTACTTCCCTAAGAAATTCCTTTTTTTGTCCTCAACCTATCATCCACCTTTCCAAGGAGATTCTCCCAGGAGCCTGGAAAGGACTTTAGATAAACAAATAAAAACCAGATGAATAACTTAATGAATGAATGGACAGATAGATAAACAAATGAATGAGTGAATGAACAAATAAATGAATGAATATATGTATATACATATATTTCTTAATATTTTCAGTTTTACTAAAATTAAGGTTTTAAACATGCTTCCACAATGATATTCAGCAATACTTTTACACATTTCCTGTCACTTCCCTATCTTCTTGTTCACTGCAGCTATTTCTGAGTTTTCTGTTGTCTTCAAACATCTAACCACACTCCCTTGCTTGTTTGATTCTCTGTAAATGACCACTTCTGCATCATTGAGATGGCAGCCATCCCATGTGTTCTACTTTAGATAGTCTACATAGAATGTTGCAGAGATAGCATGGCATAGCACAAAGTTATAGAGTTTATATATAGTTTAACAAGTCAGAAGACTTGGGTTTGTGTCTTAGCTCTGTTGCCTTCTTCCTGAGTGACCTTGGGAAAGTCACCTAATCTCTTGGGGACTCATTTGCCTCATATGCAAAAGTTGGTTTATCAGGGGTACGCAAGGTTCCCCACCCCTGGATAGAAGCTTCCCTCCCCTAAATCAACTCCTCCCTCAAGTTATTTCCTCTTAGAGCATATGGGCAAGACTTCCAGCAAGATGACTACCTGAGATATGTCTAAGCCTAGCCCCCTTGCCCCTCAAAACAAAAAGTAAACGTAACAAATAAAGTACTTCAAACAAGAGAAGGAAGGAATGTGTTCCCCAAGAGTTATTTTCTAAAGAAAACAGTATCAATACAGGGATACTGTGGTGTTGCTCTTGTTGAGGAGGCTGGTACTGTTGTTACTGCTTGCTGTTTTGATGACCAAAATATGGGATTGAAGCTATGAAGCTTTGCTGTAAACACATATGCATAATAAAAGAGAAATGTTGTCTACATAGGTACAGCAACCCTGAAGGCTCAGCTTATCATTTATTCTCATTCAAATTCATTTGCAGAGAGGATTTTGGGAATATTTAATAGTAACTAATCTGAAGTTAGATTGTTATCTTTAATAGAAAGCTTTGATTTTTTCCACACAGCAAAGATGTACGGTATGCCGTTTGGCTTTTGTTATGGGGGGTACAGTAGCGATGATTACCAGTCAGCCCATCCTTCTGTTGGACAGGCTTCAGGCACTCCTTCCTTGCAGATGAAATTTAAAATGACTTGGTTGGCCCTGAAGAGATGAGCACAGAAGACAGTAATAGGAAGCTACTACTGGGGCACAACTTACCTAAAACTTGAAGGGACCGGCACAGACAACTGAATCAGTGAAGCCTATGTGCTCAGTGCCAGCAGAGATTATGTGGAACTAGAAAGAAAAATGAAAAATTGACCAACATTAGAGCCTCTAGATGACCAAGAATAATAAAGTCAAGTGAAAAGTTAATTGTCCATTGAGTCAACATTCAAATCACCCTACTCCACTGAAAGGTAACTGACAAGATGCTGATAACTTTGCCAGTTGAGAACAAATTTTTATTGAATCAATAAACCATAAACTTTAAACTAAGTATGAAATAGTCCTTGGTCAATTCAGATGGCCTTAAAAGTCACTAGATGAACTAGAGTGATGTTCCACAAGAAATATGTTGAGATTAGTCAAGGAAACCTGGTCACGCCCTTTGGATCATTTATAAAATTAAGCATCTAGTCATTTAGTAGTGAAAGCCTACAGGCAAGTACCTAAAAGTAAATTACCTTGGCCTCAGTCTTGGTTGCCTTCCACACTCCCATTATTCCCCCCCACTGTTAAGAAGGGGACAATCTTGTGAACTTCATTGTTGGAAGACTGTGACTTCTCTATGGTATCCTTGCCAAGTACAGCATGTGCCACGAGTTTGATCCCTTATTCCTTGGGTAATCTGTTGTTGCCCTGTCATTTCAGTCATATCTGACTCTTCATCACCCTTTTCAGGGTTTTCTTAGCAAAGATCCTGGACTGGCTTGCCATTTCCTTCTCCAGCTCATCTTATAGATGAGGAAACTGAGGTAAGTAGGGTTAAGTGACTTGCCCACTGTTACAAAGCTAGTGTCTGAGATTGGATTTTAATTCAAGTTCTCCTGACTCCAAGGTCAGTACTCTATATGTACTTATGGGAAAGTATGTCAAAGACTACAGGGGCATTTTTGTACTAACTACACCATAGTAAATACTATTTCTAAAATCTAATTATGACTGGTTGACTAATAGGTATCAAATGATAGCTAAAATTCATAAGCTATAGTAATAGAAAATACTACACAGTACCTCAGAATTGAATCTGGAACCTTTAGGAGACATGGTAGCCACCCTCTGTGGACCTGACCTGCCAGTTGAGTTGGGTTAAGTTAGTAATTCTAGAGTGTGTGTTAAGGAAAAATTAAAGAAATCAATAGAAATCAGAAAGTACAGGAGAATTTTTTGTTGTTGTTTTGTTTTGTTTTGTTTTTAAAGAATAACACAGGGGGCAGAGCCAAGATGGAAGAATAGAAGCAGGCACCTAATGGAAGTCCCCCCCGCCAAACCCCTCGAAATACCTGTAAAAAATGACTCTAAACAAATTCTAGAGCAGCAGAAGCCACAAAATGACAGAGTGAAGCAGACTTCCAGGCCAAGACAATCTAGAAGGTCAACAGGAAGGGTCTATCGCACCGTGCTCAGAGTGGAGTGTGGCAGGCTTCAGGGCACTGAATCACTGGCAGCTGCGGTGGTTTCCAGACTTCTTAATCCACAAACGCCAAAGACAGCTTCAAAGGTCAGCAGGAAAGCTCTTTCACTTGGTAAGAGCAGTGTAGTCCAGCCATAACCACAGCTCCAGCCCCAGGGCAGCAGATAGCCACTGCTGCCGTGGTGGCTGCTTATGGAACTCTCAGCCTATAGACGGCGGGAGAATGGAGTGGCTGATCTGGGTCGCAGGCCTGGGTGGCGATCCTGGGGTGAGTGGGAGTGCTGGTGTGGTGGAACTAATGGCAGCTGTGGAGAGGGAACCCTCCTTGTGGTTCCAGGGCAGAATGGAGTACTTGTGGTTGCTCACAGACCAGAGCACAGCCCAGGAGCAGAGTAAACACCTCTCTTTTGATCACACCACTTTGGAGGAACTGAGAATTTATAGGTCCCTAGGGATATCTCTAAAAACAGCTACACAAAACCCCTGAAACTTGGGGCAGTACACCCTGCACTTAACAAAGAGCTCAAAAGTCAAATAATTGGCTGGGAAAATGAACATACTGGGGGCGGGGTGAGGGGAGGGAAGAATAAGACTGTAGAAGGTTACTTTCTGAATGAAAAGACGTGTTCTTACAAACTTACTGATGAGGAAGATCAAGGCATACAGTCAGAGGAAGACAACAAGGTCAAGGCTCCTACATCCAAGGCCTCCAAGAAACATATGAATGGTCTCAGGCCATGGAAGGATTTTGAAAATCAAGTAAGAGACATGGAGGAAAAATTGAGAAGAGAAATGAGAGTGATGCAAGAAAATCATGGAAAATGAGCAAACAGCTTGCTAAAGGAGACCCAAAAAAATGTTGAAGAAAATAACACCTTTAAAAATAGGCTAACTCAAATGGCAAAAGAGGGCCAAAAAGCCAATGAGGAGAAGAATGCCTTGAAAATCAGAATTGGCCAAATGGAAAAGGAGGTCCAAAAGACCACTGAAGAAAATAATTCCTTAAAAATTAGAATGGTGCAAGTGGACACTAATGACTTGATGAGAAATCAGGATATTATAAAACAGAACCAAAAGAATAAAAAAATACAAGACAATGTGAAATATCTCCTTGGAAAAACCACTGACCTGCAAAATAGATCCAGGAGAGATAATTTAAAAATTATTGGACTACCTGAAAGCCATGATCAAAAAAAGAGCCTAGATACCATCTTTCAAGAAATTATCAAGGAAAACTACCCTGATATTCCAGAACCAGAGGGTGAAATAGAAATGGAAAGATTCCACCAAACACCTCCTGAAAGACATCCCAAAAGGAAAACTCCTAGGAATATTGTAGCCAAATTCTAGAGTTCTCTGGTCAAAGAGAAAATATTACAAAAGGCCAGAAAGAAATAATTCAAGTGTTGTGGAAATACAATCAGGATAACACAAGATTTAGCAGCTTCTACACTAAGGGATTGAAGGGCTTGGAATATGATATTCCAGAGGTCAAAGGAGCTACGATTGAAACCAAGAATCACCTACCCAGCAAAACTGAGTATAAGATTTCTGGGGGAAAAAATGGAATTACAATGAAATAAAGGATTTCCAAGTATTCTTATTGAAAAGACCCGAGCTGAATAGAAAATTTGACTTTCAAATACAAGAATTAAGAGAAACATGAAAAGGTAAACAGGAAAGAGAAGCCATAAGGAACTCATTAAAGTTGAACTGTTTGCATTCCTACATGAAAAGATGATATTTGTAACTCAAGAGACCTTTTTCAGTATTAGGGTAGGTAGAGGGAATGTATATATGTGCATATATATATATATATATATATATAGATATAGATATAGATATACACACACACACACACACATATATCCATACATATACACACATATATATATATACACACACACACATATATATATATACATATATACACATATATTTATATGTGTGTATGTCTATACTAACAGTACTCTTATGATTGTCATCGGTATGTGCGTATGTGTATGTATGTATGTATATATGTATATATATGTGTGTGTATATATATGTATATGTGTGTGTGAGAGTATGTCAACAGAGGGCACAAGATAAGCTGAATATGAAGGGATGATACTTAAAAATAAAATTAAATGTTCAGAGGAATGTACTGGAGAAATAGAAAGGGAGAGGTGGAATGTAGTAAATCATCTCACATAAAAGAGGCAAGAAAGAGCTTTTACAATGGAGGGGAAGAGGGGAGAGGGAATAAGTGAGCTTTACTCTCATCAGATTTGGCTTAAGGAGGCAATAACATCGAATGGTCCCAAACACAAAAAGAGTTCTTGGAAGAACTTGAAAAGGACTTTAAAAACCAAAGAAGAGAAATTGAGAAAAAATTAGGAAAAAAAAAAGAGAAATCCAAGAAAATCAAGAAAATTATCAAAAGAAAGTCAACAAATCAAAAATTTAAGGAAGAAAATAATCCCTTGTAAAGTAGAATTGGGCAAGAGGAAGCTAATGACATTCAAAGACACCAAGAAATCATAAAACAGAATGAAAAAAATGGAAGAGAAAGTAAAACATCTCATCAGAAAAACAACTAATCTAGTGAACAGATTGAGGAGAAACAATATAAGAATAGTCATACTACCTGAAAATTACAACTAAAAAAAGAATCCTGATACAACATTATAAGATGTTATCAAGGAAAATTGCCCTGAAGTTCTAGAACAAGAAGGCAAAGTAGAAATAGAAAAAATCCACCAAGCGCCACCTCAAAGAGGTCCTAGGAAGAAATCCTACAGGAATACTATAGCCAAGTTTCAAAGCTCCCAGGTGAAGGAGAAAATATTGGAAGCAACAAGAAAAAAAAAAACAATTAAAATACTATGGAGCTACAATAAGGATTACATAAGATCTAATAGCTACTATGTTGAAGGACCATGGATCATGAAATACTGTATTCCATATAGCAAAAGAGCTGGGGTTACAACCAAGGGTAATTTACCAAGCAAAATTAAGTATAATCCTGAATAAAAAAAAAAATAATGGACACTGAATGAACTTAAAGACTATCAGGTTTTTGTGAAAAAAACCCCAGAACTTGAGGGAAAATTCAACATATAACATCCAGGAGAAATATAAAGTAAACATTAAAGGCCAATTATAAGAGACTCAATAAAGTCAAACTATTTACTTCATATATGTGAAAATATTAACAGTACTCTTATGATTATCATCATTATTTGTATAGTTTGAAAGAAAGGCATGGGTCTGAGCTGAGTATAATGGAGTGATTCTAAAAATATAAAACTGTGAGGAGATAAAAAGGAGTAATTATCTCATAAAAATGAGGTATAAAAGGAAAAATTAAGACATAAGAAGCTAGTAGTGGGAAGGGCAGGTAGTGCTGGAACCTTACTCTTATCAAGAAAGGGTTAAAGCTGCCACAACATATATATCTAAAAGGGTATAAAAGTCTTCTAAATTTAGAAAGTAATAAGACGGTGAGGAGAGAGAATAAGGGAGGGACTCTTAGAAGACTGGGTAAGTTAAGGAATAGGAGAGCAAGATAGTATGTACAAGTAAAGCAAAGGAGGGATAGAGCAAATAGGGTGAGAAGAATAGTGAGGAAAATACACAAGGAATTGCAGCTTAAAATGTGAAAGGGATGAATTTACCCATAAAATGGAAACAGACAGCAGATTAAAAATTTGAATTTAACAATAAGTTGCTTTCAGGAAACATTATAAAAATAAGAGTTACATACAAAGATAAAACAAAGAGCAGCAGTAGAATTTAGTATATAAAAAAAAGCAGGAAGAGTAATAATCTCAGACAAAGTCGAAGTTAAAATAGATTTAATCAAAAGTGAAAAATAGAGAAATTACACTGTGTGTGAGCAATATAATTCAATATTGTTTTAGACCATTTAAAATATCTAGACAGAATATAATTCCTGAGCATATGCCTGCCAAAAAGGACACAGGAACTATATGAACATAAACGTAAAACACTTTTTATACAAATAAACTCAGATCTAAATAAATAAAGTAATATTTATTGTTCATGGGTAGGTAAACCCGATATAATTTTTAAATGACAATTTTACCTAATCTATTTATTCAATGTCATCCCAATTAAACTACTAAAAAATTATTTTGAGTTAGAAAAAATAATAACAAAGTTCATCTGGTCAGGAACTTCAAAGAAATCAGGGAAAAAAAGATGTAAAGGGAGTATATTCATCAATATGAAACCTTAAACTATGTTATAAGGATAGAGCATTGTTGAAGTGTAAAAAGGATAATTTTGCTTATTTTAAATTAAAATTTTCTTGAATAAACAAAACCTATGTAGCCAAAAACAACAGGAATGCAGAAAACTGGAGGAAAAAGAAGCTTTCATAGATAATCTCTCAGATAGGATGTGATTGGGTTGGAATATTGCAGTCGTGTAGGAAATGATGAGATGGTTGATTTAGAAACACATGGAAATACTTGGATTTACGAACGAAGATTTTATCCACCTTCGGAGAAGCAGATGACAGGAGGAAAAAAGCATAATACAGTCTTACACGTATATATATATATGAGTGTATATGTGTACATCTATGTATATCTACGTGTATATATATGTGTATATCTATATCTGTATCTATGTATAAGTATATATAACCAGGTTTAATTGCAGCCTTTGGGGGGGGGAGGGGATTAGGGGAAAAACAAAGTAAAAATTGCAGAGCACGGAAGAAAAGAAAACCAAGGAAGCAAAGAAAAGCTGGGCAACTTTGAAAACAATTTGTAGTATTTATTATATGGCTTTTCTTGAAATGGAAACTTACTGTTTTATACTGAATCTTCTCTTAAGGTCTGCTGTGTATTCGGCAATGATTTTTTTTTTCTTCTCTCATTTTGTATTCGTTTAAAATTTTTAAAAATTACCAAAAAAATAAAAAATCCTGTGCTTTTGTGGGAAGTTCGTGTTTATGCTGTACTTGTTTCTTCCGACATGGCCCAAAATTCCTTGCAGTTCAGAAACTCTAAGACTTGAAACCAATTTTTGTAGTTCCCCACTTTCCACCGGCTTGTGACTGTCAGCGCAGGCTGAACACTGCAGTAGGGCGGGGCTGGGGTGTGGCGTGCCGGGGGCGTGGCAGGGGCAGAGCAGCTTACCTTGGCTAGTGGCCCTATTCTCACTTTCTCCCGTAGCTCGGCCCCACCCTCGTCACCACCCCTCTCCTCATTTTTTTAACCAAATTGAGTGATCCAAAGAGAAATCTCAGAGGAAAAAGAAAATTGAGAATAAGATTATCAAACTCATGGAAAAAACTAAGAGCTTCGAAATTACATATTATATATATGTTATGTATATACATGTATCTATGCATATGCATAGATATATATTGCTTTTCATACCTTAAAGTGCTATCATCATTATTTTGAAGAGTAATAAAATTGTTATGTGATTACCTAATTTGAGCAAAATAAAAGACATAATAAAAAATTTAAAATATGAATATGCAATGAACATGAAAGAGCTAAAGAGAATTAACAGAAACTACACACTTATATGAGTAAGGGAAAAAATAAAAATAAGTCCAAAGTTACAAAACAAAAAATCGATTAAAGAAATATCAGAAATAGAAACCTACTTAAGCTACAAATAAAATAATATAGGAAAAAATAAAATTAAAAAAAAAAGAAAGTGTACCCAACCTGGGTACACATAGTTTACTAGTGAATTTCATCAGATATTTAATAAATTTTACTACCTATGTTACAAAAATTTATTCAAGGATAGCAAAAAAAAAGCACTTTATGGTCCTGATACACAAACTAAGGAAGGATAAAGAAGAGAATTTTAGACCAATTTGATTAATGGATATCAATGCAAAGATTTTAAATAAAGTCCTAACTAAAATTTAATTTAAATATAAACAAAATTATTCACTATGATGAAGTTGAATTTATACTAGAAATGCAGTCATGACTCCTCATGAGGATGATTATATCAATAGACACATAAATGGCCTTTAACAACATAAGCCACAGTACAGGATAAAAAAACTAAAAAAAGAAATGGAAGGGATCTTGTGTGTATCATTAAAATGATATATCTAAAACCAAGTGATATATTATTTGCAATGCAGAAACAATGTAAGTTTGCTCAGTAAGATAATAGGCAAAATAAGGTCTTTTTCTTTACTATTGACTGACATAGTACTAGAAATATTCACTATGGTAATAAGCAAGAGAAAGAAAATACTTCTTTTTTCCAAGATGATGTAATGATTTACTTAGAAATCTCCAGCATGTGTGGGCAAGCACACACACACACACACACACACACACACACACACACACACAGGACTTTTATAAATTCAACTACAAAACACTTTTTACAGAAATAAAGGAAGATATAAGCAAATGGAAATTAGTACTTAGGGTGGAAAAGATGCTAGACCTAGATTCAGAGAACCTGTGTTCAAATTCATCCTCTGTTATTTATGGCTTTTGTAGTTCAATGCAATAAACATTAGCTAAATGCCTACTGTGTGCCAGACAAAGAGTTAATCACTAAGAATACAAAAAGAGACAAAAGACAATCCCTGCTCTCAAAGAGTTTACAATCTAAGGAAGTCACTTAATCTTCCTGGGAAACTAAAATTTCCTAATTTATAAAAATTTGGTGTTTGAGCTAGAAAATTTCTTATGCCCCTCCTACTTCCTGATCCAGTGACTGCTTGGGCTGTGCCAAATTGATAAAAGTTATGGTACTGCGTTATCTGGAAATTAAACCTACTTACAGCAAAGTTGGCTGAGTTAAAAAATTATGACAAAGAAAATGAAAACATTCCATAAATCATTCTTGTGTTGATTCCATACACTCAAAGTGGTAAATTCATTTAGTCCTAGTCAGACCTGAACAAGGAGCACCTCTTTAGTATACCCAACAAGCCAACACCAGCCTTAGCTTAGAGAGCATGTTCTGCCTATGTGTAACTCAATAAAATATAGATTTCTTTTCTTTAGATCAAACCTAAATTTACTTCTGAATATTTCGTATGTGTCTGAATATGAAGGAACTCTACTCAAAGAGCCTTAAACAACAGGGCATTCCCCAAACTCCATGCTTCTCAAATTTCAACCTTAAAAGCCATAGACTGGTCCTACTGCCTCCCTGACACCTCTAGGTTGGTTCATCCTTACATTTCCAGAAAACACCCTTGCAATGCAGAGGAACAAGTGTTTAGTTCTATAGTATACATTCATCATTTCGTCTTCCTCCAGAACATAAGTGTTTTAATTACAATTACATATTTTATATTTTATCACACATTTGACATGATTTGAATTTAACTATGCTTTGAGACCTAAACTACTGTACTAAAACTCTACATCCTATAATCCTGATACAATGTGAGTTCCTTTGGATAGTGTTTATTTTTACTGCTGTCTGAGTCCTCTGAGTCTGGCACATAGTGGGTGCTTAATAAGTATTTTGAAACTAAATTGAAATTATGCATCTCTATTTTCTGGGTATCATTTTTATATTTAGTAGCAAAGTTTTATTTTATTTTTTTTCTTTTATTATCAGTAGAGTCAATCATTGGAAAGCATCATTTTCATTAATAGAGGCATAATCTAGAGGCAAATTTAACTTTAATTCCATGAAAGTGTTATATGCTTCCTTTGGATAAAAGCATATAGCCACAACCAGGACCAGAGGTGGCACAGTAAGTAATTTGTGTGTGAAGGATGCTTATGTGCGCATACACACACATACACACACACACACACACACACACACACACACACACATTTAAGTGCAGGTATGTTAATGTGAAAGTGACATAAATTCTATTTACCATGGAACACAGGCGTTATTTTGTATTAAGTTGTTTCTTAGATGTATTTCAGTGAAGATGTAAAGCTTCTAGTTAGATACAAAAGCTGTGGAGGAACAGTCCTCAAACTTTTTGTTCACAGGAACTCCTTACTCTCTTAAAAAAATAGAGACCCTGTAACAACAATTCAGCTAGCAGCAGTTGTTGAGGTGTAAGATCCAACAAGACCAGCAACAAGAGCTGCCAGCACAGGTTCTTTGATCTGCTTTTCTAAGGAAAGTAACTTTAAGGGGTTAACAATCTCACTTTTATCAAACATATATACATATGTATATCTATCTATATCCATCTATCTATCTATCTATCTATCTATCTATCTATCTATCTGTCACTCAGTTCAGGAGGAAAAGCCAGCACCCTCAACTTCAGAGCAAATACAAAATAGAAATTACAAACATCAACAGACAGACCTTGTCTGATTCAAATCACAATTCATAGTTACCAGAGAAGCATCAACATCTGGATTTCCAAGCTGGGGGCTCTTAACAATGGCTGCCCAGAGTCTCTTCAAGTCACAGGACACTCTTCCAGCAAGTGAGAGCCCCAAAAGAAAAATGCCAATCTCTGAGTTTAAATACACTGTTCAGGGTCAAAAGGTGTCACAACATTCAACTTAAACCCACGTGACCTAAAAGCTTCACAAACATGTAACTGAAACCCATGTAAACTAGGCTTTCTCTTGAGGTAAGGAGGTCATCAAAGACTCCTGATTTAATCAAAGGAACAAAGGCCAGATTCATCAAGGTTAGTTGGTTAAATAAGTGCTCCAAAAGAGAAAACAGTAAAAAAAAAAAAAAAAAAGTCTGACCTTAATTATTGTAATGGACCCCCAAAGAGTTTTTTTTTTAAAATGTGGCTTAAAGCTGTGGATATGTACCATATTAGAAATGAAAACGAACACATTTTAAAATATTTTATTAGTTTATATAAAACAATAATAATCTATTACACGTTAACATATTTTCAAAACTGTTCTATAGTATAGTTCAGTTGTACAATCCAACACAGTAATGAGAAGAGTGGCACTGATTTACATATTTTTTGCAGATCTCATTAATGTTAGGCTTACTGGAAGACAACTGGTCCTTTTATCTGCTTTAAATCATTGGTGATATGTTGTTTTGGTTGAAATATATGAAGAAAATCTGGCCTTACACAGAAAAGTAGCTGGAAAAGGGAGGAGTATGTTAATAGGAACATAATATCTTTGTATTATTCTGAAAATAGCTTTGACCTTGTAGACCCCATGAAAGGGCCTCAGGAATCCCCAGGGATCTTTGAACCACACTTTGAAAAGTGCTGCTTTTAGCAGGACAATTTGCAAAAACAAAGAAGCACAATGTGAAAATCCTATCTAGGTCACATAATAGTTTGTCCAGGGTTTGGGGACTATAACAAAAGATGTTTATGGGATAGTTTCTCTTATATTTTACATATATTCTTGGTAAAACCCTCCCCAGCAAATCTGATAAAAATAATAATACCCATGTAGTTCTTACCTCAGAAGGTATCCTGAGCCAGAAATGAGAATATGTATAAAGAACTTTAGAAAACCTTAAAATACTACAGAAATGTCATTCATCATTATTCTCACTCCTTTTTCTTAATTTTTTTAAATGATGTCATTGAAAGACAGACATATATGAAAACAATATCAAGAATCTAAAAATTAATATATTCTTACAGCCCTTTTTTTGTTTGTTTTGTTCTTATTTATGACTTTCTTTGACTCTACTGGTTCCACTTCCTGCCAGTCTCTAATCTATGACCATTTATTACCATGATTTGATACCATTCCACTTTATGAGTAACAGATTAGCTTTCTACTTGGGTTTTTCAATTTGCTATGATTTGGGTACCTGAACAGAATTTAAAAACCAATATATCAAATTTCAATTTGGGCTGACCAATTTTTAGAACAAAAATTTATGTAAATTTAATTGAGAGTGTGTGGGAAAGTACAACTGGGAGACCTCTTCCAAAGTCCTTAACCTAAAGATGAGCAATCTGAGGCACACAGAATAGAAGTGATTTGCCCATAGTCATAGGTGTAGTAAGTTGTAGTCATGATTTGAACTCAGGTTTTTTTATTCCAAATTCAAGGTTCATTCCATTGCACCTTAGCTCCAAGTAATGAAAAAAAAATGTAAGTAGTGTATAATATTATTAACATTATCAAAATCCCAAATAGAAAAACACACATATAATCATTGATTTTTTGGACTTGACACTTAGTTGGTTTGTTGAATCAATGCTTACTGAATGACCGAATGAATTCTGCTAATTCTAGAAAGAAAATGAAGGTATTATTTTGCTTCAAAAATTGATGTAAATTTGCGTGCTCTACATTCAGGGAACAAAATCTGAAGGACTAAAGAATAATCTTCCCATTTATCTAAGCTTATATGATAAGAAGAAAAAAAAATCATTTAAAAATAGTGATTCATTCTAGCTACTAGGATACATAATCTAATCTCTACTACTATTCTGGTTTTGAAGAGAAAAAGAGAGAGGAAAAATAGCAACTAAACAAAAGAAAGTGAGGTCACCCCTTCCCCCGATACAAGCATAATCACTTATCTGATTATTTGAGTTTCCATAAAAGCATCTTTGAATTTTTTGGTAGTAGTTGAATGGCATACTCATCTATCCCCCTGAGCTTTCAACCTATCCCATGCCTCATCAAGCACAACATTACAATTTCTAGCAATTATCATAGGTAAATGAGCACACAGAAACAATACAGATAGCAAGGTTTTGAAAAAAGGTTTTGAATCATTCAGCATACCAATACCAATACCACACCACATTCCCCCACACCCACAAAGCATACTACCATGATCACTTATGACAGAGTCTACAAGGAAGCTATTTTTTCACTAAAATATTACATCTTATTAATTTTACCACATGCAATCATTTATTATGAAATTCCCTTGTTTTGGAAGAGATAAAAACATTTTTTCTTCATTACTTTTTCACTAAGTTCTGAAAAAAGTTTTCAATACCAAATTAATTTTATGGAGAAATTGTAATCCTTCATAACCATTTTCTAGAAAAATGTTAAATCATGTGGCAGTATCTGTACCTATGACCGAATTCCTTGAGCATCCCTAAGTTAAGGTAGTTAACCCTCTAAACCTTAGAAATTTACAAAGCTTAATTTTTTAGCATTAGAAAGGAAACCATGTTCTATTCTTTTCTGTTGTTTTACAAAGATCATATATTGACAATATATGATAATATCCCAAAAGTCTTAATGCAATTTTAACCTTTGGTAGCTTGAAATTTTAAGCTAATTAAACTTAAAAATGTAAACATACTTTAAAAATGAATCAAATAAGATTAAAACTGCACTAAACCTTTTGGAAGGCCCTACATTCCAGTTATTAATCATAACTCCCATTTATTAAGCATTTAAAAGTTTACAAAATTCTTCCCCACAATGCTATGAGATAGTATGATTATTATTGTCCCCATTTTACTGATGAAAACCCCAAGGATCAGTTATTACATTAATTGGCCATAGTCACACAACCAATAAATGTTGGAGCTGGGATTTGAATTCTAGTCCCTTGATATTATATCCAGCACTTTTTCTAGTATTTTTCTTGTCAACAAACTAAAAGCTCAACACATTATTTAATGAGTGAGGAATATAAGGTCAATTAATCACGATCTTTATCAAAATTATACTCTGTGTATTACAGACCAATTAATCATACACATTCATGCTTTATATAGAGACAAAGTGTTATGGAGCAGAGACTACTGGGTTGGTAATTAGGAAAATCTATGTTGAAATCCTGAAATCCAAAGCTGAAATACCTATTATGTGACCCTGGGAAGTCACTTAACCTATAAGTGCCTCAGGCACCTACCTGAGAATTATTTACTAAGTCATCAGTCACTAATACACTCTTGTTTTTTTATATTCTTAGGGCTCAGCACAGTAACTAGCACATAGTAAGCACTTAATAAATGCCCACTTTCTTCCTTCTTTCCTTTATATATTGAAATAAATTCTGGAAGAAACTACTTTTCTTAGATTAGCATTTGGTAAGTGCCTCCTGTGTGTCAGACACTGTACTAAGCTTTGAGGATACAAAAGCAAAAGACAATCCATACCCTAAAGGAGCTCGCAATCTAATAGGGAAGACAGCAAGCAAACAAACATGTACAAACAAGTTAATATAAAATAAATTATAAATAATTAACAGAGGGAAGACACTAGAATTTAGAAGGCTTGGGAAAGACTTCCAGTAGAAGATGGGATTTTAGTTGAAACTCAAAGGAAGTTAGGGAAGCCAGGAAATAGAGATGTAAGAGGAACATTTTAGTTGATGGGGTCACAGGGCCTGAACCCCTAAAAGGAAAAGATCATGTCTTTAAATGTCACCCAGTCCTGAGGCATCTGGTCCAGGCTAGCCCACCCAGATACTCAATAATCCTTTTAACTATAGTTTCACTGTGGTTCTGACCTATCTCTGACCACTTAACTCCTTTCATTGTCTGCACCTGGTCCACCCCTGGCCATTTACCACTCCCTAATCCCACCTTGATCTTCTCACCATCTTTTTCTGTATAAAAATATCAGTCAAAAAACCTCATCAAATTCACAGATTTACTAGAAATCTTGCCCACCTAACCCGTGTTATACTAAAACCTCTCCCCTTTGACTGAAAAAAGGCTTGAGTAATCAAATTCTCTTGAGTCAGACCTGCCCTGTGCCCTTGAATTTTGGGGCTCCTAGCACCCCAACACACAACATAGGTATGGCGGACAGCCAGAAGAAAATTCCTCAGAGCCAAGAGATGGATAAAAGATTCCTGAGGAAGGGAGAGGACTTCAGGAAGACTGGAAAGGTGGTAGATTGGCAGAAGAGGGGTGGAAAGCACATTATGAAGGGCTATGAATGCCCTTGAGTAGGGAGGAGAGGAATGTGTGACATAGTTTGACTTTCATTAAGAACATTACAAATAAAGAAGATTTTAAAAGATAAAATTACCAAAAGAAATTGGAAAAAACTAAACTTTCTATTTGTTTTCAAAACACTCCACAACTGTTTCTTTATCTTAGTTTCATGGGGAGACCAGAAAACATTTTTGTATACTCATCATCTAGGGGGATGATTCACATTTTAGAAGAATGTTCACAGTTATGTACATCAAGATACAGCTGGCATAGTCCATAGAGTGTTAGGCCTGCATTCAGGAAGAGTCAGGAAGATCTGAGTTCAAATCTGATCTTAGATATTTATTAGCTATGTGACCTTGGGCAAATCACTTAACTGCTGGCAGCCTCAGTTTCCTCAACTATAGAATGGTTAGAATAATATTAGCTACCTCCCAGGGTTGTTGTAAGGATCAACTGAGATCATATTTGTATAGAGCTTAGCATAATATCTGGTACATAGTAGGTCCTTCATAAATGCTTGTGTCTTTAATTGACCTAGGTCCAGCAAAATATGCTGTATCCTCCAGTATCTCCTTGCCTCCAGTGTCTTCCAACACCTGCTGTGACCTGTCTTATTTATGTGTCTTTATTTTTTTGTTTTTGTTTTTTTGTTTTGTTTTTGTTTGAAATGAGGGGAGAGCCTGGGGTGTGATTTTTATGAATTTTTTTAATCATTTATGGACACTTTACCTCTCTGATCCCTTCCTTTTTGATATGTCCTCAAGGAGCAGATTGGGAGCAAAATAAATCCCTGCTTTATGTTTGGGAGATTTCCAGAACTTGATCTATGAGCACTGGATTTTGAAAACAAAACAGAAAGAAATAAAAAAAAATCCTAGCACTATCTTCTGATTTGCCATGATGTCAATGCAGCAGCAAATTTGTACTAACTTAAACAAGAATTGCAGTTTTTACTTTTACTCAATGATGAAAATGGTTGATCTTGTATTATCTCTCTTAGAAAGGGTTTAAACTAATCACAAAAATTAAGTCAAACTATTTGAAAATATCCTTTGGAAAATAGAAGTTAAAACTTTATAAGATTAACTGAGAACTAAGAAATTGTATTTGATCTTAAAATCCCAAATTAAAACAATGAAAGAGAGGGTGCAGCCAAGATGGCAGAGTAAAAGCAGGGACTTGCTGGAGCTCTCCCCCAAACCCTTCAAAATACTTTTAAAAAATGACTCTAAATAAATTCTAGAGCAGCAGAACCCACAAAATGACAGACTGAAACAAGTTTTCAGCCCAAGAAAACCCGGAAGGTGGAAAGGAAAGGTCTGTTGCGCCAGTCTGAGAGAAGAGTGCAGTCTAGTGTGGGCAGTGCTGGCACAGATGGGGCTGGAGCAGGTCTCAGGGAACTGAATCACTGGCAGCTGTGGCAGTTTTGAGATTTTTTTCAACCCACAAACACAAAAGACAATCTAGAAGCTCAATAGGAAAGATCTATTGGGCCTGGGTGAAAGAGGAGCAGAGTCCAGCCCTGGCTCCAGCCCCAGGGCATCAGTGGTGGTGGCAGTTGCAGTGGCTGTTTCCAAAGCTCTCAGCCCACAGACAGTGAGGGGATCTAGTGGCTGATCAGAGTTGGGTTTCAGGGATCTCTTTGGTGGCACTGAGGCAGGATTCTCTTGCTTTGCCTGTGCCTAGATCTGGGTCACATTACTGGGTGGCAATCCCAGGGTGAGGAGGAGTGCTGGCATGGCAGAGCTTGTGGCAGTGGTGGAAAGAGAATCCTTCTCATAGTTCCAAAGAAGGAAAGAAAGCTTGTGGACACTCCAGTCCAGAGCACAGACCAGGAAAGGAGTAAACACTGCTCCTTTCATCAAACAACCTTGGAAGAACTGAAAATTTACAGGTCCCTAGATATATCTCTGCAAATAGCTGCTCAAAACCCCTGAAGCTAGGGACAGTATACCCTGCACACTGGAAGCAGAGACCCACCTTAAAAAAGAGCTAAAATGTCAAGTAATTGGCTGGGAAAATGAGCAAACAGCAGAGAAAAAAATCAGACTATAGAATCTTACTTTGGTGACAAGGAAGACCAAAACATATAACCAGAAGAAGACAACAAAGTCAAAGCTCCTACATCCAAAGCCTCCAAGAAAAATATGAATTGCTCACAGGCTGTGAAAGAGCTGAAAAAGAATTTTGAAAATCAAATAAGAGAAGTAGAGGAAAAATTGGGAAGAGAAATGAGAGTGATGCAAGAAAATCAAGAAAAATTCTCAAACAGCTTGCTAAAGGAGACCCAAAAAAATGCTGAAGAAAATAATACCTTAAAAATAGACTAACCCAAATGGCAAAAGAGGTCCAAAAAGCCAATGAGGAGAAGAATGCCTCAAAAAGCAGAATCAGCCATATGGGAAAGGAGGTCCAAAAGCCCACTGAAGAAAATAATTCCTTAAAAATTAGAATGAAGAAATGGAAGCTAATGCCCTTATGAGAAATCAAGAAATTATAAAATAAAACCAAAAGAATGAAAAAATAGAAGACAATGTGAAATGTCTCACTGGAGAAACCACTTACCTGGAAAAAAGATCCAGGAGGGATAATTTAAAAGTTATTGTGCTACCTGAAAGCCATGATCAAAAAACAAGCTCCTACACATCATCTTTCAAGAAATTATCAAGGAAAACTTCCCTGATATTCTAGAACCAGAAGGGAAAACATATTTGAAAAGAATCCACTGATCATTTCCTGAAAGTGATCCACAAAGGAAAACTCCTAGGAATATTGTAGCCAAATTCTGGAGTTCCCAGGTCAAGGAGAAAATATTGCAAGCACCCAGAAAGAAACAATTCAAGTATTGTGGAAACATAATTAGGATAATACAAGATTTAGTAGCTTCTACATTAAGGGATTGAAGGGCTTAGAATATGACATTCTGCAGGTCAAAGGAGCTAGGATTAAAACCAAGAATCACCTACCCAGAAAAACTAGGTATAATACTTCAGGGGAAAAAAATGGACTTTCAGGCATTATTGATGAAAAGACCAGAGCTGAACAGAAAATTGGGCTGAAAAGAAAATTGGACTTTCAAATACAAGAATCAAGAGAAGCATGAAAAGGTAAACAGGAAGGAGAACTCATAAGGGACTTATTAAAGTTGAACTGTTTATATTCCTAGATGGAAAGATGATATTTGTAGCTCATGAGACCTTTCTCAGTATTAGGGTAGCTGGAGGGAATATGTATATATGTGTGTGTGTGTGTGTATGTATATGTATATATGTGTGTGTATATGTATATATATATGTATATGTGTGTGTATATATACACACACATACACACACATATACATACATTTATATATATATATGTATATATAGGAAAGGGAGAGGTAGAATGGGGTAAATTATCTCACATAAAAAAGGCAAGAAAAAGCTTTTACAATGGAGGGCAAGAGGGGAGAGGGAGTGAGTGAACCTTACTCTCATCAGATTTGACTAAAGGAGGGAATAACATACACATTCAATTGGCTATGGAAATCTATCTTACCCTATAGGAAAGTAGGGCAGAAGGCAATAAGATGGGGGCAGGGGTGGGGGGGTTGATAGAAGGGAGGGCAAATGGGAGGAGGGGATAATCAGGAGCAAATGCTTTTGAGGAAGGACAGGGTCAAAGGAGAGAAGAGAATAAATGGGAATGGAATAGGAAGGAGGATAAAATAGGGATAGCCTTTCACAACATGACTGTTATGGAAGTGTTTTGCATGACTACACAAGTATAACCTATATCGAATTGCTTACCTTTTCAATGAGGTGGGTGGGGAGGGAGGAAGGGAGAGAATGTGGAACTCAAAGTTTTAAAAAACAAATGTTAAAAATTGTTTTTACATGCAACTGGGAAATGAGATATATAGGCAACGGTGTGTAGAAATCTCTCTTGCCTTACAGGAAAATAGAAGGGAAGGGGATAAGGGGTGGGGTGGGGTGATAGGGCAGCTTGGGAGAAGGTGTAATCAGAACGCATGCCAGCTTGCATGGAGGGAAGGATGAAATGGGGAGAAAATTTGGAACTCAAAATCTTGTGAAAGTGAATGTTGAAAACTGAAAATAAATTGATTAATTAATAAAAACAACAAAAAAAGATCTAGTGTAGAAAATTAAGGGGGAAAAAAGCATGAAAGGACCTTAGAAGTCATCTTGTTCAATCGTTTCATTGATATATGACAGAACTGAGGCCCAGAGAGATACATGACTTGCCCAAGGTCACATAACTAGCGATGACAGAGCAGGGATCTGAACCCTTAACCTCTTAAGTTCAAAATCCAAAACTCTTTCCATTCTTCCAGTCATGATAGGTGACACAGTGACTAAAAGCACTGGACTTGGAATCATGAAGACCTGGGTGCAAAAATCCTGTCCTAGGGCACTTAGTAGCTATGTGACTCTGGGCAAGATATCTAATCTCCCTCAGCCTCAGTTTCCTCATCTGAAAAATGGGGATAATTATAGTACAGTGTTGTCATGAAAATCCAATGAGATAACATATATACAGTGCTTTGCAAAATTTAAAGCTTTATATAAATTTTAATTAGTATTGTTTCAATAGTTGGGAAAATTATCGTTTCAATTCTAGTTCAAACTATTTCATGAGTATTTTTTAGTAGTTTGACTTAGTTAAAAAGTGACGATTGGTATTTTAATTGTGTTCAAGGTTCATTAATATTTGGGAAAAAAAGACAACCATGGGGAAAAAATTGAAACATATACCGAGAAGATGTTGAGAATTAGAAGGTAAAGAAACATTAAGAATTTAATAAGGCATTCTAAATTAAGTCAACCTGTTCCTCATTATTTGGTGACATCAATGTACAAGTTGATATAGAGGAGGAAGCACTCTTTCCCCCAAAAGTTTGGAAAATATGTTTCAAGAATGAGCCAAAAAGACCCAAACTCTTATAAATTACAAAACCTTACCATAAAAAACTTCAAGAAGAATGTTTAGTCAATCTTCTGGTGGTCATCTCCTCTTGCGTTGGTAAGCAAAATGGGCTCTTAACACTTAGTTCGACCAAGTGCCCTCGAAGAGTTTGGCCTTTGTTTCCTTTGAGTAATTCAGTGTATTTCATTGAGCCTTACTAGGTGCTAAGCCCCAGGCCCAAACCCCTATTAGGTGTGGAACCTATGTGGGTGTGGATTTGTGACTGGGGTGGGGCTGGCTAAGGGGAGGTGCTAACTCCAGAGCCATGCCCTCTTGAGTCTTACTAAGTGCTAAGCCCCAGGCTCTAACCCCTATTAGGTGTTAACCTAACCTATGTGGATGTGAACCTCCCAGGGTCCTGAGGGGAGGGGCTAACTCTAGAGCCAATCATAGCAGCCTAAGTTCTGGTCATTCAGATGACATTTGATGACATCTGAAGCCCTATAAGAAGAGAGGACAGGGCCATTTGTGCAGGGCTCTCACTCGTGATGGTGCTGATGCAGAGACTCCGGGCAGCTGTAGCTAAGGAGCCCTCCAGCTCGTAAACCCAGATGCTGAGACTTTGTTAAACTCTGATAACTATGTATTGGGATTTGAATTAGACAAGGTCTGTCTCTTGAAGTTTGTAATTTGTTTGTATTTTGTCCTGAAGTTCAGGGTGCTACCTTTTCCCCCTGAGCTAAGTGAATGATATTTGTATGCTGAATTAAAGTAAGCTTGTCAAACCCCTTAACATAGCTTTTCTTAGTTAAGCAGATCAAAAGAACCTGTGCTTTTGCAGAGTGCTGGTAGTGTTCTTGTTGTTGGGCTTTCACCCCCACAACAGCTGCTAGCTGGATTGTTGAAACACCTCTGTAACACAGAAGTTTTCCCTGCTAACTCCACTCATTGAACATAAGACTTCCTGACGTTGATGAGATCACTCCAATATTGTACAACACCTTGATGCTGATGTTCCATCACTTATTTAGGAACCCAAACGCAACGTAGATAATACAGGAAGGAACTGAGGCACTTTTTCTAGTTGAGCCCTACTGCATATCAGAGTCTTGTAGGAGAAAGAGCACAGCCTATGCCCCATCCCTCTCACACAGAGTCTAGAGACAGAGCACACTCATTGGAACATGACAGGATAAGCAAGAAAGGAAGCTGGAAGCTGTTCTTCTGTTACCTAATGTAGCAACCACTGTCACTGAGTAGAGAGAAATCCAAGAAACTACTTAGTGTTTGACACTTCATGATAAAACCACAATTCTTTTTAGCTTTAGGTTAACACATTGATGGAGGTAGCCAAGTGGTTTGTTATTTACAAGTCCAAATGCTAAGTCACAATATGGTAAGCCAGAAGCAGGCAGAGAATATCTGTGAATGTTCTATCTAGCCCATGAAACATAAGTAAATACCAAGTAATATAATGAAGAAGTAATCACTGACTCCTGAGAAGGGTGGGAGATGCTGGATCACTTTATGGAAGAAGTGGTTATTGAGATGAGACTTGAAAAAAGCTAAAAATCTTAAGAGATGGAAGGAAGGAGTGAATACATTCCAGACATGCAGGCTAACCTGTAAAAAGTCATGGAGATCAGAGATGAATTGTTAAGTTCAGGAATCAGCTAAGCTGGAAAGGTCGGTTTGTGGAGAGTTTTATATGCTATTCTGAGGAAGCTGATTTTTTATCCCAGAGGTAACAGAGGGCTGTTGAATAAAAAGCATTTTGATATGGCAAACTTTGATCAGTATGAGATTCCACTGAGGGAACATAGCATAATTTAAAACAAGCATAGCAAACCCTAATTTGATGTGAAAATACCTATATACTTAATATTAAGATCCATTTGGGAAAGCACCTGGAAAATTTCAGTTTATATAACTAATAATATGTTTGTGTCATGGGACTCAGATTTGAGAGAAAGATTATAATACTGAATTTGTATTGCTGCCACTGTGACCTTATCAAATTGTTGGACTTTGGGGTGACCACCTTGAAATAACACACATTCAAGTTCACACGGCCCTGAGCATTCTAACCAAAAGACTTTGCTATGAGTAACCTAACTAAAAACAGTTATCGGAAAAGGCCCCAAATGAGATCACTGCAGACAAAGACGCCAAGAGGATATGGGCTTTGTTTAAAATGCTTTATAAGTTGTATCCTTAATCACATAAAGTAGAAAACTTATCTTCTCAATTAAATTTTGAAGTCAATTTTCATGCATAGATTCACTCCATTAATAAAATAGGACAAAGAAAAAAATATAATTTCCCCTCACTTAACAGCCTAGTAGTGTGTCCCTTGCAATGGGGCTGTTTACATTAGATTCACTTGTGATTACACTCAGAGCTATTGTCTGATTATGAGTGCCTTTAGCTTCTAATGCTGCCTCAAATGTCAATCTTTATATTACTGAAGGACAATTAGGCAAACCATGTAATTGTATTGTCACTTATTAATTTCAAGCTCCAATGTCATAAATTATATGCCTTAATTAATACTGTGTGTCAATTGCAATCTGCAACTTTGAATGCAGAAGGAGGTTAACAAGAATGCATAATTAAAAGAAAACAGTGAATAAGGGCACGGCTGAACAGTTTATAAAATTAGGCAAGAAAACTAGTGCCCTGTCAGCATTCTAGGCACAATGATAAAAAAAAAGTGAGGGGGCAAGGATTAATAAAAGAGAGAACAGGAATCGAATCCTTAAAGTGAGGCAGAAGTTAAGTTTGTGGAACCAGGATGAATGAATGAATTCATGACACTTAAACTCTAATTATCCAGAATGCTCAGGGAATGGGCTTTTCTAGGTAACTGAATTTTCTGGCTAACTGAATTAACAAATCTTTTTTTTTTTCCAACTTTCAGTGCTGAGATCTTCCTAAAATCACTTTCCTTCCTTAGTGAGTACAGTGGAGTGAACCTGATAATAACTCAGTCTTTCTTTGATAAATGAGAATGTTGCTGAGAATCTTAAGGGAGCTTCTTTACTAACTAAACCTCCAGTAGGAACTTTTTTCTTTGCAATTTAGTATTTCCTATAAAAGTAAACAATCTGTTTAATTGAAGGGTCTATTTAGGTTCCAGTTAATTGAGGTTTTACTATAATTACATGGTTATAAGTTGGATATTTTTCTGCAGAAAGAAACAAAGGAAGTTAATCTAGGAACTAAACATTTCTCCCAAGAAAAGATCATGTAAAGGAATAACAGCAAATGTGTGTGAACTTGCCTAGAGTGGTTGGGAGATAGAATAACAGGCCCACATTCAGAGAAGATTCCAACCTTAGCGTGATTAATAGTTTAAATGAAACTATATGCCAAATGAAGTCATGAGTACTGTTATATAGGAGTTGGGAGTCAGAAGAGCTTATTTTCAAAAGAAAAATCCTTCAATGAAACAGTGGGTGCCAGTGAGACTTAAAATAGAAGTAGAGAAAGAAACCTGGGGGAAAAAACAAAACATGGGAACCAAGTGTTTAATAAGCTTAGTTATAGTAGTTGCCACAATCCCCCTGGTAGTATGTGTTTGCAGGAAACTCACGGCAGTAATAATTATGTGAAATAAGTAGGGGGAAATGGGCATGAAGTACACTCCACTTAACTGCTGGGAAGTGTATTCCCTGTACGTGTTCGTATGTCTTGTTAGGCTGGCCATCTTTCCCCTGCTAACGCAGTGGACTTAAAAAATAATAATTTGTTATAAAAATAATTCCAAGTAGCAAACCAATTTTAAAATCAGATTTTATTCATGGTACTGGATTGATGTTTCTGAAACAAAGTACAAAGAAACATTTACTTATTCCAGAGTACGTGTAATATTTTCTTTTTCTCAAGTTGTGTGTTATCCAACTCTCTGTGACCTCATTTTGGGGTTTTCTTGGTAATAATACTGGAATGGCTTACCATTTCCTTCTCTAGCTCATTTTACAGATGAGAAACTGAGACAAACAGGGTTAAATGACTTGCCCAGGGTCACACACAGCTAGTAAATGTCTGAGGTGGAATTTGAACTCATGAAGATAAGTCTTCCTGATTTCAAGCCCTGTGCTTTATCCACTGTGCCACCTCACTGCCCTGATTAAAAGTTACAGGTACCCATATAATAATAGGTGCTCATAAATCCCTGCTGCATTGAATCAAAATAACCGGGACTACAAACCCTTGCTGCATCCTTTTGCATAGTAAACTTAAAATTGTCAAATTACCTCAAGTCATTCAGGTTTCCTGCTTTTTGTCTACCAGTCTTGACTGTGGTAGAGATGTGCATATGGGGAAAGGGGGAGTGAATGTAGAGGGTGGTGTTTTATGTAAGCAACTGAATTTTTTGACCACTAGCTTTCTACTTAACTAGCTCAGTAAATATAAAACATAGAACTCATATAAGAGCTTTATTTTATAATGCACCAATAAACAATTATCTTCTTGTCTTCATAAAGTCCCCACTCTACCCCCGCTTCTTCTATGATTCTTATTAAAGGAATACTAACACTTCTGGCTAACTGGGACAAGAGTACAAGGGAGAATGGAGGTTTGTTTGGACCATGTTAACTGAAAGAGAAGGTTTAAGTTGTAGGAACCCAGGAATTTGCCCAAGGAATCTCTGAGGTCTCAGAGAAATTCAGAATTGGCCACATGTGTATAAGAATTTGCTGTTTTTGTTTTCCTTAAAAAAACATAAACATATCTTCAGCTTCTGCCTACAGTCTCAGCTAATTTTTCCAAATGAATTCAGCCCTCCTAACACCTAGGAAACTGAAATTCAATAGAATTAAGGGTGCAACACATAACTCAGTCAAAATGGATAATCCTGTTATCTAGAATTCTTCCCACATTCCTTAATTTTTTTTCCAAAATTTTTAAAACGCTCTGGTTAATTTTTTGCTTTAAGGCTTAGGTGCTAATGTATGATTATAATCTAGATAAAATCTTGTGTTACTAGACCTTTTTATATTAGGGCCTAGTTGGTGGCAAAGAAGGGAACCGTCAATTTACATATGTAAGCCTTGTGGCAAATTTTCCTATCCAGGGTAACCTCATCTACTTTGTTGCTATTCTTTTTTTTTTTTTAATTTAATCACATTTTATTTTCACCTCCAAATTATCTTGTTCCCATCTCCCCCTCCCCCACCTATATAAAAGGCATAAAAAAATTTGTTAAAAAAGATTTATAATCAAACAAAACATGCGGAAGGAAGGAAGGGAAACTAAGAAAGGAAGGAAGGTAAAGGAAGGGAGGAAGGGAGGAAGAGAGAAAGGAAGGAAGGAAGGATGGATGGAAGGAAAAAAGAAATTCAGTCCATATTCTGAGTCCATCGACAATCCATCAGCTTTCTTTCTGCAAGTGAGTAGTCTAATTTCATCACTTAACCACCACTAGATTTCTTCAAGGGACTCAAAATGACCCCTGGAAGTGTGCGGCTGACAGTGCGATGTTGTATATCATATCAGTGATCTGGGTAGGCACTGAACTAGATCATTGCTAAGGTTCCTTCCAATTCTAAAATTGAATAATTGAACACTTTGAGAAGAACTGGGAGCCTCCACTCTGTTTTCATGTTTCAGTGGTTGAACAAAGACTTTCTTGTTCCTTCCAAGTGAATCCACCCAACAACTAAAAACTTACCATGTTCTTAAATGAATTTTAAATGAAACTTTTATTTTTTATTTACTTATTTAATATATTTAGTTTTCAGCATAGATTTTCACAAGATTTTGAATTACAAATTTTCTCCCCATTTCTACCCTCCCCCTCACTCCAAGATGGCATATATTCTGGTTGCCCTGTTCCCCAGTCAGCCCTCCTTTCTGTCACCCCACTCCCCTCCCATCCCCTTTTCCCTTCCTTTCTCGTAGGGCAAGATAAATTTCTACGCCCCACTGCCTGCATATCTTATTTTCTAGTGGCATGCAAAAACTTTTTTTTTTGTTTTTGAACATCTGTTTTTAAAACTTTGAGTTCCAAATTCTCTCCCCTCTTCCCTTCCCACCCACCATCCCTAAGAAGTCAAGCAATTCAACATAGGCCACATGTGTATCATTATGTATGACCCTTCCACAATACTCATGTTGTGAAAGACTAACTATATTTTGCTCCTTCCTAACCCATCCCCCTTTATTGAATTTTCTCCCTTGACCCTATCCCCTTTCCAAAGTGTTTGTTTTTGATTACCTGCACCCCCATCTGCCCGCCCCTCCATCATCTCCCCCCTTTTTTATCTTCTTCCCTTTTCTTTCCTGTGGGGTAAGATACCCAATTGAGTATGTATGGTATTCCCTCCTCAGGCCAAATCTGATGAGAGCAAGATTCACTCATTCCCCCCTCACCTGCCCTCTCCCCTCCTCCCACAGAACTGCTTCCTCTTGCCACCCTTATGCAAGATCAATCCACCCCATTCCATCTCTCCCTATCTCCCTCTCTCAATATATTCCTCTCTCATCCCTTAATTTGATTTTATTTCTTTTAGATATCTTCCCTTCATCTTCAACTCACCCTGTGCCTGCTCTCTCTCTCTCTCTCTCTCTCTCTCTCTCTCTCTCTCTCTCTCTCTCTCTCTATATATATATATATATATATATATATATATATATATATATACATATACACATACATATATACATACATACACATTCACTTATATATATACATAAACATATATGTATATGCATGTTCCCTTCAGCTACCCTAATACTGAGGTCTCATGAATCATACTCATCATCTTTCCATGTAGGAATGTAAACAAAACAGTTCAACTTTAGTAAGTCCCTTGCAATTTCTTTTTCTTGTTCTTTTTCTTGATAACCTTTTCATGCTTCTCTTGATTCTTGTGTTTGAAAGTCAAATTTTCTATTCAGCTCTGGTCTTTTCACTGAGAAAGCTTGAAAGTCTTCTATTTTATTGAAAATCCATATTTTGCCTTGGAGCATGATACTCAGTTTTGCTGGGTAGGTGATTCTTGGTTTTAATCCTAGCTCCATTGACCTCCAGAATATCGTATTCCAAGCCCTTCAATCTCTTAATGTAGAAGCTGCTAGATCTTGGATTATTCTGATTATGTTTCCACAGTACTCAAATTGTTTCTTTCTGGCTGCTTGCAATATTTTCTCCTTGATCTGGGAGCTCTGGAATTTGGTGACAATATTCCTAGGAGATTTCTTTTTGGGATCTATTTGAGGAGGCGATCGATGGATTCTTTCAATTTCTATTTTGCCCTGTGGCTCTAGAATATCAGGGCAGTTCTCCTTGATAATTTCTTGAAAGATGATATCTAGGCTCTTTTTTTGATCATGGCTTTCAGGTAGTCCAATAATTTTTAAATTCTCTCTTCTGGATCTATTTTCCAGGTCAGTGGTTTTTCCAATGAGATATTTCACATTGTCTTCCATTTTTTCATTCCTTTGGTTCTGTTTTATATCTTGATTTCTCGTCAAGTCACTAGCTTCCACTTGCTGCAATCTAATTTTTAAGGTAGTATTTTCTTCAGTGGTCTTTTGGACCTCCTTTTCCATTTGGCTAATTCTGCCTTTCAAGGCATTCTTCTCCTCATTGGCTTTTTGAGCTCTTTTACCATTTGAACTAGTCTATTTTTTAAGGTGTTGTTTTCTTCAGTATATTTTTCAGTATTTTTTTGGGTCTCCTTTAGCAAGTCATTGACTTGTTTTTCATGGCTTTCTCACATCCTTCTCATTTCTCTTCCCAATTTTTCCTCTACTTCTCTAACTTGATTTTCCAAATCCTTTTTGAGCTCTTCCTTGGCCTGGGACCAGTTCATGTTTTTCTTGGAGGCTTTTGTTGTAGGCTCTTTGACTTTGTTAACTTTTTCTGTCTGTGTGTTTTGGTCTTCTTTGTCACCAAAGAAAGAATCCAAAGTCTGAGACTGAATCTGCGTGCGTTTTTGCTGCCTGGCCATATTCCCAGCCAACTAACTCAAGCCTTGAGTTTTTCATTGGGTATGACTGCTTGCAGAGTTGAGATGACTATGTTCCATGCCTGGGGGGATGTGCCAGCTCTGCCACACCAGCACTCCTCCTTCCCCAAGATCCCCCAACTGGGACTGGACTTAGATCTTCAGCAGGCTCTTCACTCCTGCTCTGATCTGCCACTTAATTCCTCCCACCAGCTGGGCCTGGGGCCAGAAGCAACTGCAGCTGTACTTCTGTAACTCTTCTGTAACTGCCCCGCCTGCACTGCCCTGGGGGTGGTGGCTGAACTTCGAACTCCTTCCACTCCCGCAGCTTTTCCCACTAACTTTCTCCACTGTCTTTGGTGTTTGTGGGTTGAGAAGTCTGGTAACTGCTGCAGCTCACTGATTCAGGGCGCTAGGGCACACTCCACCCAGCTCCTGGTCTGGTTGGTCCATGCTGCTCACACTGGGCTCTGCTCCGCTCCGCTCCACTCTGCTCCCAGCTCCATGTGGGATAGACCTTACCCAGAGACCATCCAGGCTGTCCTGAGCTGGAGCCCTGCTTCCCTCTGCTGTTTTGTAGGTTCTGCAGTTCTAGAATTGGTTCAGAGCCATTTTTTATAGGTTTTTGGAGGGACTCCGCTGGGGAGCTCACACTAGTCCTTGCTTTCCAGCTGCCATCTTGGCGCCGCCCCTCTAAATGAAACTTTTAGAAAGTATTTAGTCCAGTTAACTGGTTACACATTAGTATTTGAAAGGTAAAGAAACAGCCCTAGTCTGAGTTTGGAAGTTCAGTAGATGGGACAGATAGAGCACCAATGCCATACAAGAGCACAATGCAGAACATTGGATTCCCCCAATCTCTGTATTTTCCTCAAGGCATATTAGTCACTTGGGAAGATGTATTAATTCTTTTGGATCACTGTCCAACTCAGGCCAGCATTTCCCACTTACATGATTCTGAAGCAGGGTAGTGGCTGTACTTCTAAATCTAAGCTGGCTCTCAGCTTGTTTGTGATCATTAGTTACTTCTTGGGTTACAAAGAAGTCTGTGTGTTTTCCCGACCCTTACGATTGGTAGAGTTGGCAACGCTGGAACTTTTGATTGATATTTGAAGGTTGGTCATTCATTTGAAATGAAATGTGTATGGAGAGAGAAGGTTATTCCAGCTCTGTGACCTTGGGCAGCTATCTAACTTTTATTTGTCTTGGTTTCCTAACCTGTAAAATGAGAATAATAGCATCAGCCTCCCAGGGTTGTTGTGAAGATAAAAGGAGGGAACAGAGGCAGCTAGGTGGCGCAGTGGGTAGAGCACCGGCCCTGGAGTCAGGAGAACCTGAGTTCAAATTCAGCCTCAGGCATTTGACACATGTACTATCTGTGTGACCTTGACAAGTAAGTCACTCAACCCCAATTGCCCTGCCTTCCCCCCTGCAAAAATAAAAAAAAAGGAGGAAATATCTGTAAAGTGTTTTGCAAACCTTAGAGTGACACAAGGTATTATTATTAGTGGTAATAACAATAAAATGATAATAATAATTAACTTAAGAGACAATGTCACCAAAGAAATGCAGGCACAAAAGCATGAGTCCCTTTCCAGGGAAAACAAGTTGCAATGCAGAATACATAGACAGAAGTGATATGGAAGAAGACTGGAAAAGTAGGAGGACCATTAAGCTAGAAGAAATTTGAAACCATTTCTGGAAGAGTTAATTTGCTAAGAATTGATTCAGTCGTTCTGTTGAAAAAAAAAATTGGAATTACAAAATGAGAGTTGTTCATTAAAAGCTCATATAAAAAGCTCATCTTCTTTGACTCAGAAATCCCTCTAACAGGACCAAATATCAAAAATATTATTGACAACAGAAAGACTATAATATATACAATTACTCATAGCAGCATTATCTTTGATTATAAAAAACTTTCTAACAATTGAAGAATGATTAAACAAGCTATAGTATATAAATGTCATGGAATATTTAGGGTATCATTTAACAAAATGAGATCTGTGATATCATCGATGGAGGGAAACCCTGGCAAGAAACTCTCCCTACCAACTCAGATCAGACTCTGAAGCTTACAGTAATAGGATTATCTAGAGAACTGAGAAATTAAGTAATCTGCCCAGAATCACACAGCAAGTATGTGAAAAAGACAGATTTGAACTCAGATTGTCTTGATCCCAAAGCCAGCTTTCTATCTGCTGTACCAAGTCTGCTTGTCTAGAATATAGCTTAGGGAATGAGAAATAGAAAGAATTCAGAGAACATGGGAGGACGGGTGAAGTAATGAATAGTTATTAAAACAGCAAAAAGAAAAATCTACAGAATGAATTAAACAATATAAATAAATTCAATTTGCAGAAGCAGCAAAACTCTGGTCAAATAAAATGATGTTAGTACCACACCCCTGAAGTAAAAGGACACATCTTTTTTGTTAAACATAGAAAAGTAAACTATTTTTCTCTGAGAATGCACTTTGTAAACAGATTTGTTTTGATGTTATCTGTTTGGATGTTAATATGTTGTGTCAAAAACAAATTATGTATATATGTATGTATGTTTATGTATATATGCATACTGACACCACCTAGATTTCTCTCAATTTGAGGGTAGGAATTGTTTTTGCCTTTGTTTTCTCAGCACTTAGCACAGTACTTGACACATAGAAGCTTAATGTGTGTTTGTTGACTATCATCCATCCGTTTATCTATCTATCTGTCTATCTATCTATCTATCTATTTATCTATCTATCTAAATGATGCTGGATTGTGGAGGTCTTAGAATGATAAGCAAAGGAGACCAAGGGGTAGCTACTGAAGGTTTTTGTTGTTGTTTTGTTTTAAGTAGGGGAGCAACACGACTACATCTGAGCACTTTGAAGTTTAGTAGTTGTAGGAAGCATGGATTCAATCAAGGAGGGACCAATTAGGAAACCATTTCAAGTAGTCTCAGTGGATGGTAATGAGGGCATGAATTAGGGTGGTTCCAGTGGGAAAATAAAGAAGAGATGAGAGACAGAAGAATCTACAGGAGTTGATCCCTGATTAGACCTGAGGTGAGAGGAAAGGAAGAGTCAAAGATAGCTTAATGGATTTAACATGGAGGACCGGGTGATTAGTGGTTACAACTGACCTAAATCATCCTTCCTCTCTAATATTCAGCCTTTCCCCATTGACTGGTTCCTTTTATACCAACTTTAAATCTGCCTAAGATTGCCTCATTTTAAAAACCTTCCCTATGTCCTACCACTCTCTCAAGTTTTTGTCCTGTAGTTCTCCTTGCCCCTTTTCATCCAAACTCCTTAAAAATGTTGTCCACACTTACTGACTCTACTTCTCTTCTCTTTCATTCTTCAGCCTTTTGTAATCTGGCATTCATCCTCATCCCTCAACTACAACTACTTTTCCCAACATTATCAATGATCTTTTAATTTCCAAATCTAATGATCTGTCCTAATCATTTTAGACCTACCTGCTGTACTGGACACTGCTGATCACCCTTTCCTCCTGGATACTTTATCTTCACTGGTTTTTCATGACCCTGCTCTCTCCTAGTTTGCCTCCCATCTGTTTGCCCTTTTGTAGTTTCTTTTGTTGGCTCATTATCCACATCATGCCACCTGAACTGTGGATGTTCCCTAAGGTTCTGTCCTGAGCCCTCTTTTCTTTTCCTTTTATGCTTTCTTTCTTGGAAGCCTCACTTGCCCCCATGAGTCTAACTATTCTGTCTAAGTAGATGACTCCCATATCTAAATAGCTAACCCTAGTCTCTTCTATGAGCTTGTCTCCCATCATCAGTTGCTTTTTGGCCATTTCAATCTGCTTGTCCTAGAGACATCTTAAACCTAAGATGTCTAAAATTGAACTCATTATCTCTTCCTATAAAACCTCCTCTCCTCTAAACATCCTTACTTCTGTGGAAGGTACCACAAATACTCCTGTATGTCAGACTCATAAACTCCCCATATCCAAATAGGTGCCTGTTCTCATACTTTCTACATTTCTTCCATTCCAACCCTTTTCTCCACTCACACAGATATCACATCCTTATCATGTCTTCCCTAGATTACTGCAACAGCCTCATAACTGGTCTCCCTGCCTCTTGTCTATCATTACTCTAGTCCATCCTACATACTTCACCCAAAGTAATTTCCTTTGTTATTTTGCCTTTTTTTTTGAAAGAGGACCAATGACATTATGGATGATGTCTTGACTTGTGCATAAATCAGATTTAAATGAGACAGAGTTGCACAATTGTCAGCCTCACTTTCTCTTCCAGAGTCATTGAATTCCAGTGGCAGGAAAAAAGACAAGACAAATGGTGATGGCCTAGAATGAAGTGGATGACTTTCACATGTTTGGTGTCTGACCAAGCACTCCACAGTACCCACTTCAGTCACCATCAGGGTGGTTAGAACAAATTGTTTTCTTCTGTCCATTCCACTGAGGGAAACCTTCACGTGCTTGGGATGGGCATCCCCCTAACTCACTGACGGTTTTAAGGTCTGTCAGTTACCCTCAATCTGGTATAGCCCCTTTGCTGAGAGTTTTGCCAGGGTGTGGCTGCTGCACATGCTACAGCTACAGGTGAGACCTGGGTGGCAGGTGAACACCAAAAGCAGATGAATATCCCTGACAAGGGCGTGGCAGCCCTCACACGGGAGGTGCTGGTTCTCCCTGAACACCCCATATACACCAATTTCACTTTAATACAGATGTGACCACTCTTCTACTCAACTAACTCCAGTGGCTTCCTATGGTCTCTAGGACAAAATATATCTTCTTTTAACTTTTAAAGCCCTAAATAACCTATCTTTTCAGATGCATTAGACCTTACTCCTCTTCCCATATTCTGTGATCCAGGCAAATGGGCTGTCTCTCTTTTCCTCACACATAACCTTCCCTCTTTTGTCTCTACCTTAGCATTAGCAGGCTCTCATTCCTGAAATACACTCCATTCTTACCTCTGTCTTCTAGGGTCCCTTTCTTCCTTTAAAATGTAACGCAGGCACTATCTTCCGCCTAAAGCCTTTCCTGATCTCCCTCCCCTAATTTCTAGTGCTCTCTTTCCCAAACTACCTTTATGTAAGTACTTTGCATATTTCAGTCTTTGTACAATGGATAGTAATTGCAGTATGTAGTAGCAATGATAATGTAAATAACGATAGCATTTATATAACTCTTTAAGGTTTGCAAAGTGCTTTGAAAATATCACATTTTGTCCTAACAAAAATCCTGTGAAGTAGATTCTATTATTCCCATTTTATATATGAGGAACCTGAGGCAGTCAGATGTTAAGTGACTTGCCAAGGGTCACACTAGTATCTGTAGCTGGGTTTGAATTCCAGTCTTCTTGACTGTACGTCTAATGCTCTATCTGCTGTGCCACCTGGCTGGCTACCACTCTACCTAGCACCTAGCAGAGCTCCTAGCGTAAGAGCCTAATAAATACTTGATTAATT